>NW_026652288.1:1598896-1617954 GCF_009828535.3 Hylobates moloch | reverse complement strand
CGCGAGGCCCAGCAGACGTGGGCATCGCTGAGGGTGGAGGAAGTGCCCGCGCAGCTCTGTGAGGTATTCGAAGTGCACGCTAGGCATCCTGTCTGGCACTGGTATCAACCTCTGCAGGTGTGTCTGCTTCTCCGTCTGCCACGGCAGGTGAGGAGCAGAGGGAAGGCCCAACCTGGGAGGGGAGATTTCCCCCAGGCCGGCCCCGCCCTTCTCCTCTGTAAGGGATGAGTGGTGAGATGCTGGCTCAGCAGGACCCAAGGCCATGACAGGCCATTTTCCCGCATGCAGGGTGTGTGCAGACAGGACCACAGACCTGCATAATCTCCAAAAGTCAGAAAAAACAGTGGCAAAATGCAGCACATAAGCCACAGGTCCTCCGGCCCCTCTAGTCAGTGTACGCAGTGCAGGAAGATGGTTACTAAGATGTAGTATTTCTACTTTTCTTTGTTAAAACAAAAATCCCGGGGAATTATGCTTATGACCTGGGTGAAAACTAATCTGTACAGCAAACCCCTGCAACACGAGTTTACCTATAAAACAAACCTGCACATGGACCCCCGAACCTAGAAGTTTAAAAACATGCCAGTCAATCCTAAATATTTTTATAAGCAATAGGGAAATCATATTCCGGACAGCATTCATTTTAAACAACTCTTAAGAGCAACTTTGAGTATTTTATCAGTATCTGAAAGCAAAATTCAGATGCCTCCTCACCTGTACTCACAGCTCCCAGCAGCCCAGAGCTGTGCCCTTCTCGTGCCCAGCAGCCCCGATGCTTCTGCCCACAGGACCTGGGCGAGGCGTATGTGCCATCACGGAGGATCTGATGTGGGTACCTCACCAGTATTTGAAGCGTTGTGATTACAGGGAGGTGGTTATGGTAGGAAAACACCCTGTGGTTTAGAAGAGAAAGAAAAAAGGAGATCAAGGTGGAATCAGATTATGTCTGCATCTATTGAGCAAAAGAGGCAAATGAGTTATCAGAGAAGAGAGGGTCCCCACAGGGACCACAGGGGTGCCTTGAGAGGCAGGTGTGCTGCTCTGCTCCATGATATAGTGCCACTCCAGCAGTTCAGTGAAAGAATCAGGGGCGCCCAGAAGTAGGCTCTCCAGTCAGGTGACAGGTATTTAGGAAGAGATCTGGAACATGTCATGTAGCACTTAGTGCAAAACTCAGTCCCTCCGTTCCATCCCCAGCTGTAGTTCTGTGTCCTTCCTGAGCGCTCACTCAAATTAGGGGTCTGAGGAAGGGTTCTTCTTGAGTGGAGCCGCCTTCGGGCGGGCCTCCTTGTCTCTCCAGCTGAGGGAGCGTGCAGGACGTGAAGCCGAGATCTGTCTTTCCAACTTGAAGCAGATGAATGCCTGCTAAACACGGATCTTCCTATGTCTCAGAAAATTATCTTAAAGATGATACTGCGTTGTGACCCTCCGAATATGTACCGGTTTTGAAAGGTAGAGGAGAGGCTTGAGGTGTAGGAAAACCAAGATGGCAATTCTAGACTCGTCCCTGTGGAGGGCGAATGAATGGCAAGCAGGTGACTTCAACTCCCAGGACCTAAGTTTCTTCACATATTAAATTTTGAAGGCATGATCTCAATAATTCTATCTAGCACTAAAATTCAAGGAAAACGGCAATGGCCGGCACTGGAGAAAATGTCTGTGCTAATCTGTACTCAAGATGAATAAGACTAGTGGGAGCTTCTGCTGGGAGAATTTTAACCTCTGTTAACTCAGAAATCACTGAACTGTGCACACGGACAGACTATTCTGAAAATTTCCTATGATACTGGAAATAAGACACAGAGCAGCACTGCTGAGTTAGATGCAGTAGGAAAGTGTGACGGTGATGTCTAGAGCAGAGCCAGGGACAGTGCGGCCTGGCGGGTAAGACACGTGCATCCCACTGTCAGTGCCGCGTCACCCTCCAGGTTCCCCTTTCACCTGCGTTGAACTGCAGGGCTCTGAGTTAGAAGGCGCCTCAGAGGTCTTCTAGTGAAGGGCCTCACTGGCAGTAGAGGATGAGGGAGACAGAGGAGGGGTGCGGGGACCTCGTGCTGGCAGTGAGAATAGCTGTTCCCGGAGCCAGGCCACGTCCTGTGCTGCCGGCAGCTGAGGGGCTCTGAGGTCAGCGCCGCACTAGGAGAGGTACCCGACTGAAGGCCACCCGGGCTGGGAAGGCGACTTCTCCCCTCTTATGAAAGGAAAGAGACCGCAGTGTCTCAGCATGCGCCTGGGGCCTTTGAAGCCAGACGGAAATGAACTCACGCTGCTCCGCCTGGTCCTGGCCAGGGGAGTAAATGGCCTCCACATAAACATGTGGCCACTGCCCGCACGAGAGTCAGGGGGTCCAGGCCTGTCCTGCACCCCCAGTTCCCTCCCTGCACATCCTTATCCTGGCTCTCAACTGTCTCCCGCCCTCCTACCCATGCAGATCCCTCGGGCTGCCCAGGTACCTGGAGTGGCGAACCCAGTGCCTTCCTGAATATCAGTCCAGAGTCCTGGATTTTCCTAATTTTCTAATCTTCTTTCCACATCAGAATGGACCCAAACTCCACTAATCAGGATCCTGGTGGATGGCAGGCTCACTAAGCTGGCAGTTCCAGCACAGCTCTGAGTGGTTGGTGATACAACCAAGCCTTCAGTCCATAAATCAATGTGGAGTATTGAAAGGAGAAAAAAAATCGGAAGATAAATGCAAAAATAGCAACAGCAACATTCTGAATGGCGAGGAAGAAGGGAGCCGCTTTACTCTCTACTATTGAAGTGCTGCATGGCTGGCTAACTAGTGTAGAATGTGCCTCCTGGGAGGCCCTGGGTTGAGAACTGTGCAGGCCTGCTTGCTCTGGAAGTGGAGGCAACACTGTAGAATGTTCAGGGCTGTGCTGCACCCAGAACTCCAGGTGGCTCCAGCTCTGCTGTTTCACAGTGAGTGATGGGGTAAACTGTCAAGCCTCTGTGGTTCTGTATTGTCACCTTTCAGAGGTAGCAGTAGGTGCCCCAGTGCCTCTCTCATAGGGTCATCAGAGGAGCCAGACTCAGGTGAGTCAGACTATTCTGTACTCACTAATTTCATTTCCTCTGCACAGAAGGATGTGGTATATGAAACATTTATGGCCAGGTGCAGGGGCTAACACCTGTAATTCCAGCACTATGGGAGGCCGAGGCAGGGAGATCGCTTTGAGACCAGTCTGGGCAACACAGTGAAACTCTGTCTCTACAAAAAATACAAAATTTAGCCAGGCGTGGTGACGCATGACTGTAGTCCCAGCTACTCAAAAGCTGAGGTGGGAGGGTCATTTGAGCCAGGGGGAGTGAGGCTGCAGTGAGCAGTGATTGTGCCACTGCACTCCAGCCTGGGCAACAGAGCCAGACGCTGTCTCAAACAAACAGAAAGAAATATATAGATGGTTTATGTTTTTTTTTTTTCCTTTTCATTGTGATTGCTGTTAAAACACCATCCTCTTTTCATTAGAATGAATACATTGTCATATTTCTGTATTTATCAGTCAAAATATATTTTCATATTGATTTATTTATGTAACAAAACACCACCTCTGTAATGCCATAGAAAGCAGTGGTCCTTCATTATTTGAAACTCACTGGAGTGCACCTGCAGACCAGGTCTCCTCCGACCCGGGGAAGTCTAGGGCGGTTTTTGCTTTGGAGTACAATCCCCTCCTGTGGCTTCCTCTGCGTTTTCTATTCAGTTGTACGTTTGCTCACCTGGGGCCTGTGTCAGTGACCAGAAAGAACAGTAGCTCAATCAGGGCTAGATGTCGCAGGAATCAGAAGTTGTGTATCTCAGGGCGAGACCACTAAGACGCCAAGGCTTGTATATGAAGTTGTAATCCAGAGTTCTAACTGTACCAGACTCTAGTGAGGAGGGTGGAGGATAAATGGCCCACAGCAACCACATTTCTTTTGTTTAAGAAGATGTTTTCATTTTCTAATTGTAACTATGGAGCATAAATTGTTTATAACAATCTGACTCAAAAGAGATGAAATTCAGCCCTAAAACGTTTCATGAATCTCACTCATGGGGGTGTTGAAATCTCATGTGTAACGCAACACAAGTCAGGTTTGTAGAATAATTGGCTGATAGGAAGGAAGAAGGGCCCGTGAGATCAATCACTGAATGGGCTGTGTTTTCTGGGCTCAATTTTCTCACCTGGAGTAGTTGGGCCAGCTCTTCTCTGATTTCCATGCCAGTGCGGTAACTCTGTGAGTCCACCCGGTGGCCAGCCCCAGGCTGACCCCTGCTGACAGGAGGCTCCTGCTCAGAGTCTGTTGCTGTGCAGCTTTGCTGGATGACAGATTTAAAATAGAAAACCAAAAAAAGGGAGCTGAGAATGCTTTGTTCTTCTTTTTAAACCTCCATCTAAATATGTGCTTTTACTTAGAACATAAACTTGTCCTTTAAAATAATTTCCTGATAAATTGCTCTTTTATCACACATACATTCTCTCTATTTGATAGAACAATAGTCACTACATAGAAACTAGTAAAATGGAGGCCAGGCTCAGTGGCTCATTCCTATAATCCCAGCACTTTGGGAGGCCGAGGCAGGAGGATCACTTGAGGTCAGGAGTTCAAGACCAGCCTGGCCAACATGGCGAAACCTTGTTTCTACGTGGTGGTGCACACCTGCAATCCCAGCTACTCAGCAGGCTGAAGCATGAGAATTGCTTGAACCCGGGAAGCAAAGGTTGCAGTGAGCTCAGATCGCACCACTGCACTCTAGCCTGCATGACAGAGTGAGACTCCATCTCAAAAAACAAAAACAAAACTTAGTGAAATGGCCTCCTGCTTTTTGAGGTTGGAATGTTCATTTTGTGGATTGTTTGTATCACATTTTCAACCCCAGACTGGCCCAGAAAATTCGGATCTAGTTCCCATAGCCCATGCCACCATGTGACTAATTTCATTATTAGCCTCAGAAAAGCATACCTGGAAGGGAGTGTGTACAACCAGGGAGGGAATCCCAAAAGCTCACTGTGAACGGCTTTGAATTCCACATGAGGCTGATGCCCAGCAGGGACTCAGAGCCTGCTTGTTGATGGATTGACTGGCTGTTCCCCTCCATGAGCCCACATAATTAGGAGCTGACTTCATTTCACATATGCTTTAAAAGAGTTAAATACCGGTAGCTTGAGAAATTCCACTCACCTGCCAGGCTTTGAGGCCACCCACGCCATCTTCATGTGCCGTCCCCACGTTTGCTGCTGTTGGGAGAGGCTCAGATGACACTGAGCGTGGGAACTTTGAAGGAGGGTAGAAGCACACGGCAGGCTCTGTGCTCAGATGCCAATATGCTCTCCACTGCCTGTTTCCAGGTTTCTTCTACCAACGGGCTGCTCTCCCCAGCAGTCGGCTCTGGGGCCAATGATAAGACAGCAAACTGCAGCCTTTAGGAGGCATATCCTGTGACATGGTTCTTGTAGGAGATCTGACGAAGGGCCAGGAAGTTTTACCATCCCCACTGAGCTAATGAAGTCTTGGAGACTTGGGTCACCAGCATCACACAATTAGAAAGCAGCCAAGTCATGATGGGCGCCAAGCTGTAGAACTTCTAATTTCGTATCAATGCGGTATGAGGACGAACCATGCCCTCAATGTGCTTTGCGATTAGAGTATAAAGCTGGAGATGCATCGGAGGTGGTCCGCGTTCTGCCAGTCTCCAAACGGTTCAGGGACTTTCTCCTTGGCTGCCCTCAGCTTCACCCATCAGCATGGCTGTGACTCTGTGTGAAGAGGCTTGTCCATTTTTGTTTCAATTTTGTCGGGGGAAGGTAACTTATGAATTGAGTGGAGAAACAGATAAATGTCTGATTATCAAAAAGGTGAGATGTACTTCTTAACTACGTGCTGCTGAAGGAAGAATGTAGGGGGGGAACAAACTGAAGCTAATCCTGAGATTTGGAATGTGGAGAATGACGAGTGTTGTACATAACACATTTGTAGGAAGGTGAGGAAGTTCACAAGGTGGGAACCAGGACCTGTTCCCCCTGCAGGCTTTTTGTGGCTTTAGAAGCAGCAAGGAGGATCAGACAGGCTTTCTCTTTCCTTGTTCACCACTTTCAAGGTCTGGCTTCTTTTCCAGATTCTTCAGGGCCACACAATGAGTTCCATAAAGGAAATGTAGGAGAACATCATGAAAATAGTGTCTTGCTTGACTGTGGTTTCTTCTGTGACTCAACTTTCAAAATGCTCCAACATGTGGCCTGTGCTTTTTTGTTTTCAAATCATGGCTTATCGTTCATCTCGTGGTTGGGTCTTCATACACAATAGTGATTCTGGCTGGTAAAACTTACCTATTGTGCAGAGGTAACACAGCTCGGTTATTCTGAGGAAACTTCTCTAATCACAGCCCATGAATATAACAAAGTGCATAAATTGAGAGGAGAATATTTCTAAATATTAATTAAAACAGGATTGACTTCAAGTCCTAAAAGCTTAAACACTAGGGTATAGCAAGGGGTATGTTGGAGATTAATACTTCCACAATGTTTCTGATTCATTCACTAGTTTGATTTTCTTTCTTTTTGCTGCTCTTGGGGAATACTTTTATCCTTATAATAAAGAAGATGATTTATAGGAATTATCCAGAAGAAGGGCAATATTTGTTTCACACAATTAGTGATTCTCTATGTCTAATAAAAGGTAAATTTGATTTGCTGAAGTTTAGAAAGGTGTGTCAGATCTTAAATATTTGTTCCTTCAGCGTGGGATAATAAGGATATTATTTTCTGTTATTGACATATTGAACTCCAAGTCTTTTTTCCACCAACAAAAGCCTTTTTTGCATAAAATCCATAGAGAAAACACCAGAGCCCCCATATTTCAGCTTTTAGTGTACTGGTATTTTGTAGAGGTCAATATACCTCATTTTTTTAAATCGTTAATAAACGTTAGACATTCTTCTTACTCTGGATTTTTAATCATAAAAACAAAGAACAGATGTGAAAATGGCATGCAGTTAACCAAATCTAATCTAAGGGTACAGATACATTTAGGAACTCTTTTCTTATTACTCGTATTTTGCAATGTACATGGAAGCAATGACCTAGCATGGTGATTAGAGGTACAAATCCCAAATGCTCTTTGAGTGTGAAACAGAATATGTTTGAGATAAAACATAGGGGTTTTATGTAATTTTTAACATGGTCTTTTTAAAGAGTTTTTCTAAATACATTTTTGAGATTAAGCATGACACTTACTCACACATTATACCCACTCACCAAGCTTTTCCTGAGGCTGTGAGATGGAGGAATGTGCCAGCTCTGCCTGTCCAGTCAAACACTGTGCAGTAGCTGTACCAACTCACCTCAACCCCGCCTTTTATAGGCCTTTGGCTGCTGCACGCTTTCTCTGTCTCTCACTTTCAAACCTGTGGAGACACAGACAGAGGAATCAGATTTACTTTCTAAACATTTACTATGGAATTGCTGTTGCTTCACTGTGTATCATGATAAATTGTCTTGAAGGTATTGGATTCAAAAGACCTCTTAATTCCGCCCCAACATGTGCTAATGATTCTGAGCTCCCAATGCAGCCGGCACCCCTGCCTGACTCTCGGGAACCTGAGGCTGTCCTCTGTGTTGCCTACACGCCACTGTGAAAATAGACCATTTAAAAGCAATTGCTGCAAACATCTGCTTCCGAGTTGGCAACAAGTAAAGTTCATGAACTCTTAGAAAGCCTAGTAATGTGAGGAGCACAGTTAATACACATCTGGCAAGGCTATAGATAAAGCAAAGCCAATGGAGAAAATAAGTCATTCTCAAAATGTATGAAAAATACAAAATTAATTTTTAAAATCATATTTGCCACATTGACTGGTTGATCTTAAGATCCATTAAAGAAATTAATAATTCACAGCAAGTATTTTAAATGGCCTTCTGCTTTTTAGCAACATCCGTTTTCTTTATGTCAACTTTTTCAACCCAGCTGCAAATGGGACTTATGGTTCTGTGAGATGATAGACGGTTTGACTTGCAGTTAACATGCTGTCCGTGCTGTTGCAACTAAGCTTCCAGTTCTAGCCACTTTTTCCTTTTCTTTTCTTTTTTGTCTTTTTTATTTTCTTTGCAGAAGACCATCAAATGAATTGTCACAATACTCGAATAATGCAAGACACAGAAAAGGATGATAACAATAATGACGAATATGACAATTACGATGAACTGGTGGCCAAGTCATTGTTAAACCTCGGCAAAATCGCTGAGGATGCAGCCTACCGGGCCAGGACCGAGTCAGAAATGAACAGCAATACCTCCAATAGTCTGGAAGATGATAGTGACAAAAACGAAAACCTGGGTCGGAAAAGTGAGTTGAGTTTAGACTTAGACAGTGATGTTGTTAGAGAAACAGTGGACTCCCTTAAATTATTAGCCCAAGGACACGGTGTTGTGCTCTCAGAAAACATGAATGACAGAAATTATGCAGACAGCATGTCGCAGCAAGATAGTAGAAATATGAATTACGTCATGTTGGGGAAGCCCATGAACAATGGACTCATGGAAAAGATGGTGGAGGAGAGCGATGAGGAGGTGTGTCTGAGCAGTCTGGAGTGTTTGAGGAATCAGTGCTTCGACCTGGCCAGGAAGCTCAGTGAGACCAACCCGCAGGAGAGGAATCCGCAGCAGAACATGAACATCCGTCAGCACGTCCGGCCAGAAGAGGACTTCCCAGGAAGGACGCCGGACAGAAACTACTCGGACATGCTGAACCTCATGCGGCTGGAGGAGCAGTTGAGCCCCCGGTCGAGAGTGTTTGCCAGCTGTGCGAAGGAGGACGGGTGTCACGAGCGGGACGACGATACCACCTCTGTGAACTCGGACAGGTCTGAAGAGGTGTTCGACATGACCAAGGGGAACCTGACCCTGCTGGAGAAAGCCATCGCTTTGGAAACGGAAAGAGCAAAGGCCATGAGGGAGAAGATGGCCATGGAAGCCGGGAGGAGGGACAATATGAGGTCATACGAGGACCAGTCTCCGAGACAACTTCCCGGGGAGGACAGAAAGCCTAAATCCAGTGACAGCCATGTCAAAAAGCCATACTATGGTAAAGGTAATATTTCTACCTAACGTAAGTTGCCTCATGAAAACATGAGCTAGGGCAAAGGATGTTGATGGTAGTCTACAGTTAAAGTGTGACTCACACTGAATTATGTCTCTACTGCACATTCTTAGAGTTGATTCCAGAAGGATATTTTGTGATTACGTTTCTGACGAGCAAATAAAATATTTGTCTGATAAATACATAAAGCAGCTTAATGTCATATTACTAGAGAAGATGAATAGTAGGATATTTCAGTGGGAAATGCATTCCTCGGGAAGACAGGGGTAAAGCACAGACACATCACGTGATAGAAAATATTAGGGTAAGCCTGTGCTGTTATAAATGAACCACAGTCTATGCTGAGTGGCAAGGGTTTATGTAACAATTAGTCAATCCGAGGTAAAGCACATATTTTATAAATTGGATTGGGGAGGTGGCATCATGATTTATAAAATTATCAGCAAGTGACAGCTATTGATGAAACTGCCCTCATAGAAAACACCCCTGATAGAAATTGAACAGTAACTGAATGACCGATAACATAAGATAAGGGCAGTGACTGCACATTAATTATCTTAAGATAGTAAGGTAATGGAAACCATTTGCTATGCAAGGCATGGTGTGGCCTCAGCTAAGATCAATAGCAATTTCTTTAGGATATTCATTCCCTTTAACTGATTCCATTCCATTGTGGAAACAGTTATGGCGCTTTTCTCAAATATTAATTTATGATAATGCACTCAAAAACTATCCAATATGATAGTTTGAGCTGAGTTTTCTTTTACGAAATATGTGGGCACATGTTTGCATATGTCAATGTATTTAGCTATCTTTACATATATATGTATACTATATGTATGTAAGTAGATCATGTGTATATGTATCTCCAACCTGAATGATTGTCTTCATGTTTGTAAAGAAGACGGTGTCCACTTTCAATATGAGGCAGGTTCTAATTCAGCCTCATGCATAACCTTGACTTTGTGGATACCTCCATGACAATATTCTTTTGGAACTCAGTAAGAAGCAATTTAAAACATAAAATTGGCAGTTCATTAAATCCCTCTATGTTAGCACCCAAAAGATCCTTTTCTGTTTTTTATTACATTCTATTCACGACGAATCCTGAGTTTCCTCACTGCGAACCCAATAGTGAGGTTCAGGAATTTACTTGAAAATCAGTTGCTGTATAAATTTCAAACAATCAGAAAAACTGCACTTTTTCCCACTGTGGCACAGACGTGTATTCTCCTCTCAATGTGTGCACCTACCTTCTGCGGCAAGCTAGGCATCGCTACAGCCAAGTGCAAACTGCAGAGGTACCTTAGCCAGAGGCTGGGGGACTCTCGGCAGGTGCCTGGGCACAGATAGTGTTTCAGTAGCAAGGTGAAGCTTTGCCCATTGCAGTGTTGTTATGTAGAGAAGGGGTGGTTGTTTTTTAGAGGAAAGAGAATCAGTAGACTCTCTAGCTCAGTAGAGCTTCAGGCCTGATTTGGGCATTTTAAAGACTATGGAACATAGCATATATGTTTAAAATTATAGTGCTATCATTGTTAACAAGATGGGCTAAAATTATCTATTAGAAATTTTTAGTTGAATTTTTGAGAATCATACAGGAATGAAACATTTTTATTTTGGGGAAGAAATGGTGTCTTCTTTTCATGTGATTGCTCAGTTGGACAAATATATTTTAGGCCTATATTTTAGACTCCCGGATCCTAGATCTGAGGATGGAGTTTGGGCGTGAAGTAATGGAGGGTGTGCTGTGTCAAGAGAAGGCTGATTGAGCTTTTTGCAAATTCTGTGTTGCGGTGGCTTCTTTGGTTTCTTGGTCCCTTTAAGTTCAGCGGCTTTATGCAAGTTTTGACTCGTTTTGTTTTGTTTTTGTTTTGTTGTTTTGTTTTGTTTGCAAGAAAATGGAATTCAAGCTGCTTGCTTCCCCTGTATAAATGGGGGTCGGGTGGGAATGAACAGTAAGAACTGAGACGTGCTTTTTCCCTGAAGGGAGGAAAGGTTGCAGATTTGGACTTTCCTGTAAACGGAAGGCCTTGACTCCCGTCTCTCCCAGCTGTTCCAGGTCTTCCTGCTCTGACCAAAGCTCATTTCTGTATCTGTCAGTGTCTTCCACATTATTCCAAATGTCCTTCAAGATGTCTGTAGTTATATTCAGAACAAAATACATGCAGCCAAGCAAGGCCAACAAAGTAGAGCAAAGAAACTCCCTTAAAAAATAGTGTGGGCGGATCACGAGGTCAGGAGATCGAGACCATCCTGGCTAACACGGCGAAACCTGTCTCTATTAAAAATACAAAAAATCAGCCAGGCGTGGTGGTGGGCGCCTGTAGTCCCAGCTACTCGGGAGGCTGAGGCAGGAGAATGGTGTGAACCCGGGAGGTGGAGCTTGCAGTGAGCTGAGATTGTGCCACTGAACTCCAGCCTGGGGGACAGAGCGAGACTCTGTCTCAAAAAATAAAATAAAATAAAATTAAAATTAAAATTGTGGTACTATCTCACCAACACAGCCAACAGAGAATTCCTGCAACCACTAGCATGTCAACAGGCTCTATTTTCAGACACTCTGTTATTTTATTAAAAATGGAGAGAACACTTGTATTCTTATTTCTACACAATCTTCTCAAACTGATTTAAATTATCAACGAGTAACATTTCCAAAATCTTGAGCTAACGCAAAAGGCCTGGATCATGGACTTCTTCTGTCTTCTACCCAATCGCCTGCTCTAACAGAGGGAAGGGAGCAAGCTAAACAGCGCGCTTTTTTTTTCTGTAAGTTGTTGCAAAAGGTGTTTGGTTAAATTATTGGTCCCTTTGCTTGCTTGGTTATTTTGTGTTTGCTTGTATGTTTGCTTTTGAGATTGCAAGAGAAAAGACACCAAGGGGAGGTAACCGTAAAGGCAAATAGCATGACCCCACCTCAACCAGGACCTCATGCATCGAGAGGAGACTATACCCTTGTCGTCTTCCAAAACCCAAAATGCTTTGGAGCCACACTGTTTTCATGCAAATCCCTACTTAATTTCACAGCACTTTCGATATCTGTGAAGTCATATATTTTGCTAGGTAATCATAAGTGTCGTGATAAAATAGGGTCACTTAAGGACGAATAATAGATACACCTTACACTTCTTTTGCACCAGCCACTAGCCATTTACATCTAGTTCAAATCTCTTATCTCAAGTTTATGATTGTCAATATTTCTTTTGAAACTGTTACTGTGCACTTACTACTTTATATTTGTAGTGATTTATATTTATAGTAATTTATACCAACATTGTTATGAAATTACTGAAAAGGCAATAAAGTGCTAGGCATTTTTGTTTGCAGGTGTAAGAGAGGTTTCAGTAATGTAATTAGAAATTGAAGCCACAACCACATAATTTTAGATTTGTTCTCAAAGGTTCTTCTTGAAATAATGGTAGGAAAGTAGCGGATGATTGTACAAACGGTATTTCCCTCAACACCAGTGCTGGCTTAAAAGTTTCCAGTACAAGAGAGGCACATTATGCAGAATAAGATGCTAGCTAAAAAAGAAAACGGGAGTGTTTTTGTAGGAACATGATGGCATTTGTCTACTCCTGCTAGTTCTTTGTCTATTTCAAGTTCACCTGAACGAATGAAAAGTCCGTAAAAGTTCAAAAAATTCTAAATCCAGCTTTTTATTGATATAAAGTGAATTCTTAACTGAAAGTAAAACATGTATTTTCTAGCAATCATGATTGGCCTGATTAATGGAATATCAAAAAGAACTAATCCCTAAAGAAAATTTAACTATTGCATTTCTGGACTAACTAATAATAATCGCTATCTGTTGGTGATCTGAGCAACTGGTTTTCAAAAACTGGCTAAAAATACAGTGTTTCACACACTTAGATTTACTGTTTGGTCTGAGCTTTAGAAATATTATCTGAAGTTATTATATTGCATATTTATGAATCGTAGCCAATTCTGGGTATAGAAATAATTTTATTAGCAATATCATTACATTTCTGGCCTCTAGTATTGAATTTTTTTTTTAACCGAAGCTCTGCCCTAATTTGCCCTTGACTGGTACTTGCAGAGAAGCCGACAGGGCTGTAGAAACCCCTTACTTCTTAATTTTGTGTATGCATGCACGGCATTCTACGAGCCTTCCTCTGGTTCCAAGTACAGATGAAGAAATCAAAACAAAAGGCTGCTCCCGTGGCTTCTGAAACATGTTGATTACCCGTCACCTCGGTCAGGTGGGCTTTCCACCTTTTTGGTCATTTGCTTACAGTGCCTTCTGAGAGTTCAGTTTATTTTCAGAAAAGCGCTGAATTGGTGTGCTATGAAACAATGTCACGTGACCTCCGGAGAGCAAATGTCAATGTCAGTAAAATCCTGCAGCTTCTAGTGTATGCGATCAGAGCACTCAATAAGAAAAAATTCAGCTAAAGAGTTTTTGAATGGAATGACACTCTCTGGTTGAATTTCACAGAAAATTGCTGAATGATGACAGCACACAATTTCGTTCTCTAAGAAGGTCACTGTCTCATCACGATTTACGTTGATTCCTTTGAGCAACACAGCTTATCATGTAACACACGGGAAAATAACGAATCAGAGTTAAGGTGAGGGGTAGGCTTTTCTTTTCTTTAGAATAAAAATTAAAATACTTTATGATTCATGATTATACTGTGTAAGGTTGAAAAAAGTCACCCAAAACCAAAGAACTATCTAAGCAAAAGTCTGATGTCACAGCCTATCCCCCTGACACCTGCTTTATTTCTTTCTTTAGCAAGGTTTCTTCAGATTGTGAAGTAATCACATTTGTCTTTGATTGGTAAACATTTATTCTCTTGGCACCTGTTGTCGCTTTTAGATCCCTCAAGAACAGAAAAGAAAGAGAGCAAGTGTCCAACCCCCGGGTGTGATGGAACCGGCCACGTAACTGGGCTGTACCCACATCACCGCAGCCTGTCCGGATGCCCGCACAAAGATAGGGTCCCTCCAGAAAGTAAGTCACGTCTCACCGCTACCCTTGGGGGTGCAAACACCCATGACTCTGTCTCTGTCATCCCTCTTGCCTGACGTCATCTCCATTGTACGGCTCGGTGCGACCTGATTTAACTAGGCCCCTACTTAACTTGATGGGCAACTGATCCAGGATTCGTGGGCATGCCAATGGCACAGCCCCAGGAGAGTGGTGCACCGTGAAGCCCACCACCCTAACAAAGCTCCTGCACAGGCCTGGGTTCTAGTCCCGAGTTCAGCTCTGACCTGCTCTGTGACCTTGGGCAGGTTGCTTCCAGGCATCTCTTCTCATAATTAAAGAATTGAATTCGATGGGCTCTAAGACGTCCCTTCCAGCATGAAACTGCCAGGAATCCCAGAGGAGAGAGGCCTTGAGACAGACATTTCTTGCCCAAATATCTGGATTTCTGTACATCCTCCAAATGCATATTTAGATCTGAAGTTTTATTGCATTTCACCTGTAAAGTCTGTCTCATGTCATAGTTGTCTCGACATTTCAACACTATAGGTTCTTCAATAAGGAAGGAGGTTGAAATCAGATGGGTTTTGATCTTAAGCATTCTTTTTAATTAATTAGGTTCTGATCGTGTGGAATAAATCCATGAATATAGCTAAATTTTTTTAGAATTGAAATGGTATACATCTTTTTTTGTTTATCCTTTCAGCACATAAAGTATGCCAATAAATTAAATACCACAGCTAGAATTGATGGTTCAGGGAAAAGGCACATTCTCAGAAATGAGTATATGAGTTTAAGGTTCTGGTTTTGAGTCTACAGCGTGGGAAGAGTTTCCCTTACTATCTAAGACACAGTTTCTAGTGGGGAACATGTCATAATATGGCTTGAGAGATGACAAGATGACCAGTTAATTACTTCAAAGCCCTTTTGAGGACTGTCCCGTTAAAATGGGTAACTTTGAGATACCTGAGAGCAAAACCTGTCAGCACAAAGAAACGTTCTCAGGAGCATTTAGGACTTAGGAAGTTTTCGCTGAACATTTTCCAGTGAAAGACCTTTAGATGCGATTATGGCTCCAGGTTTTCAAATGGCTCCTCAAAATAGCAAACCTGTGTGTTCTGTAACCATCTTGTGAACAAGCATGAAGAGCCGTAAAAATAAACAAATGAGAGCGAGTGGCTCCAATCCCGTGTGTTACATGAGCAGGAAGACAGCATGGTTTGACAACAGCTTCCGTGTGCCCAGCACACACTTGGTGCCGGGACGCAGCTCACACCCAGCAAACACGAGTTCACCTAACCCCCAATCAACACTGCAGGGCAACACCCGCCCTTTCATTCAGCTGAGGAAGATGAGAGTCAGACACTCTGCCACCCTCTCTTTCCAGAGATTCGCCAATGCCTGGCAAATTGAGGATGTGCCATATCTTCTTAAACAAATCTGAGCAGGTACTAACTTGCTCAAGTAAGCTAAGATGGAAATCCCTATCCGTCTGACCTCTGAGCCTGTCTGTCTCCTCTGAAACCTGGGTTTGGTGTTCTGGTTTCCGTCTGAACACACAATGTGACACCCAGCACCTTGCAGCTCTCTGTACTTCATCTTCCTCATCTGCAAAGTGAGGCAGGAGGACCAAGCTCTAGTGTTTTAAGAAGAAAGAGTTTCTTTATGTGTTTTCTAAGACCTACATTTTCACCTTCAAGGTAGATTATCAGCTCCTTTTTATGGATGGGAAATTCTTCTGACTCCCTGTTTTCACAGGACAGGCCTAAATGAAGTGGGAGTGTGGAGTGTGGAGTGTGGACTGGCAAGGTGCCCTTCGCGCCGGCTGCAGGTGCCTCCCAGGGCCAGATCGCTCTCGGAGGCAGGGAGGCTCGGCTCTGACATGGGCGGCACAGGTGCATGCCAGACAGTACAGAGGAGGCTTCTCAGCCTTTGCTCCTGTGCGATTCTTTATAACACCACAAGCATTTACTAAAACGGTTAGAGAATTCCATCCATAGAAGGCTTTTAATTTTTTTTTTTCTGGGCTAGTTTCCCGTAATCATCATTTCTGTCCAACTAAATTCCATAAAGAAACCAGCAGCACACTGTGTCAGGACCACCGAGGACACGCCATTGCCCGAGACACCGTACTGGCCCTCAGAGTGCTCCCAGCCCGGCTGAGAGAAGGGCATGGGCATGAGGCTGGGGCTGTGCACGAGGCTGGGGCTCTGCACGGTAGGGACTCCACAGCATGGTCTAGGCGGGAGGGAGAACCACTCCCAGGGCCCCCAAGGCCGCCCTGACGTGATGCTCCACCTGTCCTGTGTGAGAGGCGAGGAACCCACAGCATTTTCTAAAGGCTGTTGTAAAAGTGCACACAAGAGTTCAGGGCATGGAAAAGACAGTGGTAGTGGGAATGGAAAAGCTGGGGCAGATTCACAAAACATCCAGAGATAGGCGGGCAGGCTGTGGAGGGCAGCACACATGAGGAGTAAGAGGAGACGGGAGACCGAGAGGATGCCAAGGGTTATAGCCTCAGTGAACTTCAGGACGCCAGGGCCGATAATCCATACAGAAAGCTGAGCAGCAGGGCCACATTTGGTGGAGAAACCGGGACTTGTATTCTTCCCACTTGAGTTGGAGTAGCTGCATGATATTCCGCAGGGTTTGGGGAGGTGGCTCTGGAGGCCTGGGGAGGTCAGGTGCAGAGGTGGCTACCTGGATACCGTCCTTGGAGCAGCATTCGTGGAAACTGACAGTGGAATTGCTTAGGGAGGAGGCATAAAGCAGGAATGAAGGAGGGCCCATAAGTGGGAAGTTTGGCCATGAATGTATGGTAAGATGAAGCACAGAAACAGGAGCAGGTGGAGGAAAATCAGAGAAACAGAAAACCAGGAGAGGAAGGTGTTTCTGATAAAGCCCCGTGTGTCTGAGAGGAAGAACTGCAGGGGTCACAGGGTTTTTTTGTTTTTGTTTTTGTTTTTTGTTTGTTTGTTCTTTTAGACAGAGTCTCACTCTGACGCCCAGGCTAGAGTGCAATGGTGCAATCTCGGCTCACTGCAACCTCCGCCCCCTGGGTTCAAGTGATGCTCCTGCCTCAGCCTCCTGAGTAGCTGGGATTACAGGCGCATGCCACCACGGCTGGCTAATTTTTGTATTTTTAGTAGAGACGGGATTTCACCATATTGGTGAGGCTGGTCTCGAACTCCCGACCTCATGATCCGCCCGCCTCAGCCTCCCAAAGTTCTGGGATTACAGGCGTGAGCCTCCGCGCCTGGCAGGGTTTCTTGAGTAAAAGCCTCTTGTTGACGCCAAGAGACAGATGTGAGAAGAGGAGAGAGGGATAGGAGCTGCACATGCTGCAGAAGTTTGAGAAATGTGATTGAGATGGATGAAGTAGCAGCAGAGTGTAGACCAAGGATAGCAAGCACACTCCACCTCAGGAGGATTCAGGGGCGAGGCTGGGAGTGTGCATCCCCACACAGCAGGAGAGAGGCATAAGGTCCATTTGCCATTGGACCTCAGGTCAGAGTGATCCCTGTGTGCCATCCCCAGGGAAGACTGTATGTGAAAAGTTTACCATAAAAGGAAAGGAAAGGTGCAGGTGCATGTCAGAGGGGAGCTGTGTGAAGGGAAGCATTTGTGTGCTGTTGTCACACGGTGGTGGACAAATGGTAAAGAAGAAAGAATGAACAAAGTAGGTAGATCGATGTCCTGCAGGAAGGAGGACCACGCACATGCTTCCTGGAGAAGCCTCCCTGAAAGGGAGGAGCAGCACTTCTTCCTCTGGGACAGGGAGGAAGGGGGCGGGGAACTGTGCTTGGATCCTCTCAGAAAGGAACCCTCCTGTGACCCCCCTCCAGCCAGGTCCCAGCACAAGATGAGCCAAAGGTGGACTCACTTTGATCATTCATTTTTCTGACAGCACTTACTAGGACCTACCACATCCAGGACAAGCCAGGAACTGTGGGAGCGATAAAGCTAACATCAAAGCAAACTCTGCTGAAGGGACTGCCCAGCAGTAAGAAGACAGGGTGTGGACTCAGATAACAGCAACATCATGTGGATGTGGGATTCAGTGCCCAGCAGACTGCAGGGGAAAGAGAGAGGTTGTTCTAGAGAAGGAGGAAAAGTGAAAAAAATACAATTACATAACTAGGGTAGGCAGATCTGTTTTGAATAGACCTTCCATGTTCACCTGGACTCAGGCTGTCAGGGAAAGCCGCCACCCCATTTCCCTGGAGTTTGGAGACAGCGGGCTCAGAGGAGCGGAGCAGGATGCAGAAGGGGTCCGTGTGGGGGTCCCTTCGTCCCTGCTAACCTTCCCCCAGATCCCAGAGTAGTAGAGTGTTCATGAAGGACCAGAAAAGAAGGAAGACACAAATAAGTCAGGTCCAACACCACTGCTGGGAAAATTCAAGCAGCTCTCCCCTGCCGACCGACCAGTAGCATCCTTGCACCACAAAAGGTGTCCATGCGGTCTCTCCCGCTTGTTAACTTCACAGGGTAAAAACACAGAATGCTTACTATTCTAGCTCATCCTATTTAAAGAATAATAAAGCACTTGATTCCTAAAGGAAGAGTGAATACTTAATTCATTTTATTGAAAATTCAGGTTTGTGGTTCTGTATTCATCTACCCACCACACCTTCATAATGCTGTGTGTTTCCAAAGCACAGGCATGTTTTGAAAATCGCCAGCCTCTGTGTTGTTCTGTGGCTAATCAATACTCCGTGCTTATGCATGGATAACGTTTGTGAGGCCCTCGCTCCCCTAGCCCATCGGGAAAGAGTCGGTTCTGTGTTCTCTGAACTCCCCAGCTCCCGGGTCCAGCGCCCCTGCTGTGCGAGGCCCTCAGCATAGGGTCCAGTCAAACTTCTTTCTCCTCCCATGTGTGTTTTCCTGACCATGCCCATCACAAACGTTTGTAGGACTGTCTATCATGAGCGACCTGGCCTTTGTTGAATGACTGCGTTTTCGTGTGTCCTCACCATGCCTCTGTTTTAACGCTGGATGAGCGACCTGGCCTTTGTTGAATGACTGCGTT
>NW_026652288.1:1553868-1598808 GCF_009828535.3 Hylobates moloch | reverse complement strand
CCTGTCAAGTCCTTGCCATGCATGAAAGTGTCCTCAAGTGCCCCACTCCGGGCTGCACGGGGCGCGGGCATGTCAACAGCAACAGGAACTCCCACCGAAGGTAAGCCACGCGTGCGGCACTGGTGTGGGAGGGAGCGCCGGCCACTCTCCATGCCTCCTCCTTCGCGGGGGGCCTACCACGCTCCGTGTGGTGCTCCCCACGGTGCTCCCCAAGTGCAGGCACCTCCATATAATGCACGGGAGTGAAAGCACTCCATGCCCTTGTGGTGCAAACTGGATGGTTTTAGTTGCCCCACCTACCTTATCATAGCAGGGTACAGTATCAGGAGTGGAAACCATGACCATTTACAATGGCTGGAAGGAAGGAGGCCAAGCCTTCGCTGTCCTCTGGGGTGAAGACAGGGCTGTCCTAGTGTTCATTGGACAGGACGTGGCCTGGAATGCAGCAAGCCTGTACAGTATGTAGCTTGGCTTGGCTGCCCTTGGAATTCTACAGAAACCCCAGGTCACGAGTATGGACATCTTCAGAAAACCTGCAGATGTTTAGCAGGCTGGGGGGTGGTCTGTGGGAGGCTGGGGTGCCGGGGAAATAGACTCTGCACTCCCGCTAACCAGTGGACTCAAAATCACTCTTTTGTTTGTGAAAGATTGCAGTTCTCTTTTCCTGTCCTTTGCAGACTTGATAAGAATTACTCAGTTGCCCGTAATATTCCGTTCTTATCTGGTAACTTTTTTCCAGAGGCCTAAAAGTGATTCTTTTAAAGTTTGTCTTAAGTCTATGGTTTTATGAGTTCACATAAAATTATATCTAAAAGAAGGAAACTTATAAGCTTCACTCTAATTTTTGCTTGTCTGACTGGCAAGCCTGGTTCTTTGTGTTAAATTTATAATGAAACAAATGACCACTGTGCCCTCCAGAGACATTCAGGTGTTTAATCTGCAGAAGCAGGAAATGATCGATAGGTTGGAGAGGTGCATGCTGTGTACTGTTCGATGCAGCATCCGCAGCGTCAGGGCCTCCGTCAAACCTCAGCACGGGCGTATTTTTGGGATATGACACATATATGGGTTTAGCGTCTGTGCGTATGAGCAGATATGCATGTAGACACCCACAGAGCAGACACAGTGATTTCACAGAAAGTGAGCTTGCACACAAAAGAGCCCAGCTGCTGTCTCCTCTGTCTAGACTAAGCCTGAACTATTTGGCTCCACGAAACATTTTATTGCAGTCCTAGAAATCATTCTGCTTTCCCCTCCACTTTCATTTCCCTGCTTGGGGAGAACACCAAAGGGCTAAAGTCAGACGGGCCCACCAGAGGCCACAGTCAATAGCATTTAGGAAATCAGCTTGGAGCTCCATCTTCTGGTAACAGTCAGTTCATTGCCATTCTTGGGCTTAAAAACTCATCCTACCCAAGCTGTTAATTCTTCATCTCCAGAAATGGAGTCTGTCTACGGTTTTCACCAGCTATGTCCTCCCGAATGCATGGGAGCTGGGACTGTCACTGGGAAAGATTGAATACACCTCACACACAGCACTGCCGCCAGCATTCTCTGCTGCAGACCAGCAGAAAGCATGCACCTGGAAGCATGACTACCTCCCCTCTCCCAGTCCACCCATCAGGATTGCCCGTGCTAGGTTTGGGAAACTACCCCTCCCCCACCAGCTGCACCTGCATCAGGGTCTTGGTGCTAAGGGAGGATTAGTGTGCTGTGAAGGCGTTTGAGGTGGGACCATTCAACCCGCTTTCTGTGATTGCAGCCTCTCCGGATGCCCCATCGCTGCAGCAGAGAAACTGGCCAAGGCACAGGAAAAGCACCAGAGCTGCGACGTGTCCAAGTCCAGCCAGGCCTCGGACCGCGTGCTCAGGTATCCAGCAGGAGTGCGCCATCCGTGAGCTCTATCCACAATCCGCCCCACACCTCAGAGCGCTGGGGACACCCACTCAGGGCATGTCCCTACAGCAGCAGGGGCAGGGACTGGAGGGCGGGGCTGTGCTGGGAGCCGGGGCCGGGATCCCTCACTCCAGGCCAGGCTGTGTGAGGGCAAGAGTGTCATTCTTCCCCTGGTGTCTGCGGATTCACAATTTACATGAGAGAATTGGAGGAAATCATTTCTGGTTTTGTTTCTGGACCTGGTATTTCATGAGTCTGAGTGCTAGATGAAAGGGAAGCTTTGAAAATTAATGAGCTGTCCAAGGTAATTTCCTCATATTTTGGAGGATAGGGGCCTCACACCAACCTAAGGCTGGTGCTGATGTTTCTGACGATGCCAGGGGTATGAGCATCCCGCGCACACGTGTGGAAGCTCTCGCGTGCAAAACCGGCAGAGCTCCCTCCTGTTACGCCCAACGCCCTGAGGTGTAGGTGGGAGTAGGTATTGTCACCTCCGTTTGGCAAGTGAGAAAACCCAGAGTGCAGAGGTTAAATGACTGACCCGAATGTTACAGTGGGTCAATCAGTGTTACAATGTTACAGATCATCCGGCTGAAACCACTGTTCTGTTTAAGTTTCGGGAGGATAAGCTCCCCATTCACACAGCCCTTCTATACATCTTTCATTCTTTCATTCTTATGAGTTGTTTCAAACCCTCATCCACATGAAAACTATGACAATTGTCACATATCCTGCCTTTTCACACATCACAGCAGAAACATGCGTCCTTGTCTGTATGTAATCATCTTAATTGTCATCTTCACGCTACGTATATTCTACTGTTCAGATGTACCCCGCAGTGCCAAAACTAGGTTCTAGCTTTGAGGCATTCAGGCTGTTTCCCGCTTTTACTGTTAAAGAGAGGGCAATAATAAACATTTCTTTCATATACATAGCACTTTGCCTCCGTTATTTCTTTGGCTACTCAGAAGGCTGAGGTGGGAGGATTGCTTTGAGCCCAGGAGGTCAAGGCTGCAGTGAGCTGTGATTGCGCCACTGCACTCCAGCCTAGATGACAGAGCAAGACCCTGTCTCAAAAAAATAAAAAAGTAAATTATTTATTTAGGATAAATCTCTTGGAGCAAATCACTGGGCAAACAATATGAATATCCTTTTTGTTCTTGAGTATTATTTCATAACATCCCAAGAAGCTTCTAACGTAGTAATTAAACTCCCTTCCTCCCTAAATAGAAAAGTTAAAATCTTTATAGAAAATTATAAATATTTATTTAAGCAAAAATAAGAAAACAAACCAATCTACGACCCTACTATCAAGAGATAACGCCCAATAAATTGTGGCACAGGTACATCTAGAGTTTTCTGCATTTGGGGGTTCTGGGCTGAAGTGCCCCCAGAGCACCCATCGCAGGGAGCCACCCCTTCAGGGAAATGCACCCACCTTCCGTACGGCTGCACAAGTCATAGGCCACCCTCCCTCTCCCCACCAGCCCACAGCTAATTATTGGCAGCATGAAAACGACCCCCACCCAATAAAACAGACCAACCCGAGGGGCTGCGTAATCCAACAAGGGATCGTTATTAGTCAAAGGAGAATTTGAAAGTTGGTAGGGAGAAATTTGTTGCTGAGGGCTTTTATTTTCTTCAGCCTACTTTGGCCAGACCCCCGAGAAGCTGGAAGAACTCCAGTACCTGGCCTTTCTTGGAGTCACCAGGTGACTGCACTGCCCACCTTCAGGCTGCCCTGCTCCCAGGGACTGCACTGCCCACCTACAACTGTCCACCTATGGGCTGCCCTGCCCTCGGGGACTACACTGCCCACCTACAGGCTGCCCTGCTCCCGGGGACTGCATGGAGTGGGGATTACAGGGAGAAGCTCATGGCAGCTGGAGACCGACCAGGCATCCATGTAATTGTGAATACCACCTTGTTCAAACACAGCCTCCACTCCTATGTTCCAGCCTGAAGCCTTCTGTGCTGCTCCTGTGGCTTCGTAATGCAGCATCCCTGTCTCTGGATTGGTGCAAAGAAAACCCCACCAAATGCCAACTGAGCAGAGGCTGGGAGTAACTACTGTGCAGCTGCCAGCCATTCTCCTCTGTGTCTCTGGCTGGAATGGGAACCAGGCCAGGACAGGGCTTTTAACACGAAGAAAGAGACCCCAGTCTCACCGCAGTGCGAGGGCTCGGGCCAGCCCAGCAATGCATGCTGACCAACCACAGCCACTCCTGGTTGTCCAGGGAGGCGCTGGATGCTGGGCCGTGCACTGGCCCTGCGTGAGGCTCCTGCGAGCTTTCTGCCTCCACGGGGCTTACCTGGCATGCCGGATGTGACACCTGGAGGACGGGTCCCTGTCCCAGCACGTCTGTATTCCCCACAGCGTCTCCATGTAGGGGTGCTCATTCAGCGGAAAAGGAAGAGACAGGAAGGAACAAAAGAGAATGAAGTTAAACCTACGGTCATTTAACTAGTTACGATTCTAAAAAGTCCTTAAATAAATGGTTCAATGAACAAGAGCCTGAGACTTAAGTAGGTGCTTCCAATCCTGGCGAAGTCGATAGCCTCCTTCCCAGCCCCGGACTCGCAGCCTCTGTCAGGGTGTGGCGTCCGGCCCTCTAGCTGAAGCCTCTCCTCCCCTCCTCCCTCCCTCTGATCTGGTCCTGATCTTTTCAAGGCTTGGGGATCATGCTTCTCCCAGGCCCAAACTCTTTGGCCTTGCCCGCCAGGTGAATAAACAGATTGCCTGTGGGCTGATCTGGTCCCAGGCTGCCAGGCTCTTGCTATTCCCTGAGGGTTCTCCTGGCTTTTTTGCCTCCTCACCTTTGGACACGGAGTTTCTTTTCCTGGAATGTTTTCTTACCACCCCCTCCCTGCACTCCCCCCACGGATCTTAACCTTAAAAATCAACCCATTCTGTAAAACTTACTGCAAACATCCCTTTCTCCATTCAAACGTAACTGAATTCCATAGCCTGGAGTGTTCTCTCTTCTCTAGAATTCTCATAGCATTTGGACCCTTGAAATATGATCACATCACCCATGGTCTTTTGTGTTTTTTTTTAATTTAAAAAAAATTTTTAGAGACAGGGTCTCACTGTGTCGCCAGGCTGGAGTACAGTGGCACAATTATGGCCCACGGTAGCCTTGATGTCCTGGACTCAAGCGAGCCTCCCGCCTCAACTCCTGACTAGCTGGGACAATGGGCACGCACCATCATGCCTGGCTCATATTTGTATTTATTTATTTATTTATTTATCTGGAGAGATAGGGTCTCCCTATATTGCTCTGGTGGGTGTCAAACTCCTGGGCTCAAGTGATCCTCCTGGCTCAGCCTCTCAAAGTGTTGGGATTACAGGCATGAGCCACCATACCCAGCCTGCCCCAGCATCTTTTAAAGCAAGGCCTACAGGTTTATTCATTTATGTACCGTCATATTATCTGGGAAAGTGTCTCAAGAACAATAGACAATCAATTATTACATGATTTTATTGATTTGACAAGAAGTAAATCGGCTAAATTAATGAAATTGCAATAAATGTGTTGGTGATTTGGTAAATAAATTGGATATTTAACCAATATCCAATTTACATATATATAATTGGATATATATCCAATACTGTTATAAAAATATAGATATGGCTATCAGTCTAAAATCTGACTTTCTTTTCTAAAAAATTCAGTTATCAAAACTTTGTAACTGTACCAAAACCAATATAAATTTATGAAATAGAGTAAAAAGAGATTATCTACATGGATGCCTATTAGGTCAGAATTTATAACAGCAACAAAATCAGAAAGTTGGAAAATAGTTAAATAGTATAATATTCATTGATTTCAATATCATTCTGCTATTAAGAACTGTTTTTAAAGCCTGAGAAACAAAAAGGAAAATTAAATCTCATGTAAAATGGAAGCATAAAATATGTAAAAGTGTAAGATTCTAACTATTTAAGTAAATATAAAATGCATTTAGTTGATCATAAAAAATACACCAAAACCTTAAAAGTTTTTATCTCTAGAAGTGCTGTAGGTGATTTTTTAAAAAATAGCTTTTGTGTCTTCTAAATATTTTTTCAGTGAATCATAAAAAAGCAAAACATAATCATGAAAATAATCATAAAAAAGCAAGAGAATAGTTTTAAACCTGTTATCTGTAAGGCAAGTATAGATGATCTTGGTGTGCCTGTGTGCATCACCTTTAGAAAGAGAACAGGGACCCAAGAGAAAATATATTTATCCAGACACACAAGAATACTTGTGGAAGATAAGTTAGGAAAGGAACAAATCAAAACCCCTCAGATTTCCATCCCCAGGGAGAACAATCAAAATATTGTTTGCACATCTGTTGCCAAAGAGTTTCCTTCATAAACAGTACACATTTGTACCTGCTGATATTATAATTTCATACATCTGCTAAAATTTCACATTTGTGCTAGAGGTACAGGCAATATTGCAGATCTTACTGATACTAGTAATCAAGAAATAGGATCTTACTCAAAAATTACTGTCTTCCTCCAGGTGTGGTTGCTTGTGCCTGTAATCCCAGCACTTTGAGAGGCCGAGGCGGGTGGATCACCTGAGGTCAGGAGTTGGAGACCAGCCTGGCCAACATAGTGAAACCCTGTCTCCACTAAAAATAGAAAAATTAGCTGGGCATGGTGGCGGGAGCCTGTAATCCCAGCTACTTGGGAGGCTGAAGCAGGAGAATCACTTGAACCCTGGAGGTGGAGGTTGCCTTGAGCCGAGACCATGCCATTGCATTCCAGCCTGGCAACAGGGCAAAACTCCATCTAAAAAAAAAATGGCTGTCCTTCCTAAGCTGACTATGAACCTAACACTAATACATGATTCACCACCTTTTGTTTTTTCCTGCTTGGTTGGGTCTTTATTTGGAATACATTTTATATAGTTTAGAATGATAAAAATTCAACAAGAAACTCTCTGCCTTTAAAATTCAACATTTTCTTAGCTTTATAGTGTGTAAAATGATGCTGATGTGAAAAGGTCTGTAAGTATTTTTTTGAAAAAGGATCACTTGATGCCCAGGGCTCAAGACCAGCCTGGCCAACTTGGCAAAACCCTGTCTCTCTAAAAATACAAAAATTAGCCAGGCGTTGTGGCTCATGATGTAATCCCAGCTGCCTGGGAGGCCGAGGCAGGAGAATCGCTTGAGAAAAATACAAAGATGGCAGATGAGACTGTAGGATGTTATGATTAAGAATGCATCTGTGGCCGGGCGCGGTGGCTCATGCCTATAATCCCAGGACTTTGGGAGGCCGAGGTGGGTGGATAACTTGAGGTCAGGAGTTTGACACCAGCCTGGCCAACATGGTGAAACCCTGTCTCCACTGAAAATACAAAAAAATTAGCCAGGCATGGTGGAGGGCACTTGTAGTCCCAGCTACTTGGGAGGCTGAGGCAGGAGAATGGCTTGAACCCAGGAGGCCGGGGTTGCAGTGAGCTGAGATCACGCCACTGCACTCCAGCCCAGACCACCAGACTGAGACTCCATCTCAAAAAAAAAAAAAAAGAATGTGTCTGTATCTGATTCTACAAAACCTGACCAGCTCTTCAGTGTCCAATCCATGAAGCCTCGAGCCCAGTGAGACTGAGGAGCTGTCGAGGGGGAGGACAGAACGCAGGACCCTTAGTGCACTGTGGGACCCTGCATGGCTGTGTCAGAAAAAGGACATCAGTGGAGAAACTGGTCAGATCCAAATACAGCCTCCAGTTTAGGAAAGAACTCCATACTAATGTTAGTTGCCTGGTTTTGCTCTTGTCTTACGGTTATGAAGATGGTCACATTGGCAGAAGTTGGTGGCAGGGTGCAAAGAAAACCTCTGTGCAACTTTTCTGCAAGTCTAAAACTATTTCAAGTATAAAGTCTAAAAACTCCACTTATGAGCTAGACCGATGAAGAGGTGGACACACACACACACACACACACATGACATGGTGTCTATGAGTGAGCAACGACCCGGTGTCTTTCCTTTTAAATATTTTATTCCAAAGACAATAAGAAATCACTACTAGATAAAAACGTTGAATGCATATTCTAGTACTTGACAAGGTACATTACCACCTAGCCTACCTCATTGTCCAGTTAGGTACATTTTGATCTGGTTCTGTCTCAGTCTGTGTCCCTAAGAGTATTTCTTTACTTCCTCTTACTTTTTAAGGGGGATTTTTTATTGAGGCAACGTCTTTGTGTATAATTCGGCAACTCTTTGTAACCGTTGCAAAGAAATTTCAGGACTGGAATTGTCCCCATCTTCATATCTCATGTCATCACCAAGCCACCAGACCTCTTACAGGAAAGGAGGAAAAAGGGACATATTTAAAGATTTTATTTCTTGTCCTTTTTTATTGCCAAAGTTGACTGTTAGGCAGTTTATTTGATGCTATATAATTAAAACACACTTTGTCTTTTCTTCAGAAAATAAAAAAGTTGTAGTTTTAGTGAAAGGTTCTGATTCTTTAATACATTTTAAAAAGTAAGATATTCTAGTTTTAACGTGAAGCTCGTCGTGTACAAAGCCACAGGAAAGCAAGCTGTTGTTTGTTTTCTTGTTTACTTCCAGGCCAATGTGCTTTGTGAAGCAGCTGGAGATTCCTCAGTATGGCTACAGAAACAACGTCCCCACAACTACGCCGCGTTCCAACCTGGCCAAGGAGCTCGAGAAATATTCCAAGACCTCGTTTGAATACAACAGTTACGACAACCATACTTATGGCAAGCGAGCCATAGCTCCCAAGGTGCAAACCAGGGATATATCCCCCAAAGGATATGATGATGGTAGGAGGTGCACACTCTTATACATGAGAGACACGTTGCCATTGATGATGTTGTTGTTGTGTATATCAATGTCCTACAAATTAGTTGAGTGGTGGTGGTCACTCGATGGGTACCAAAAGAACAGGACGTTCGTAGCACAGCCCAGGAGCTGAAAGCCCCTCAGGTCCACACAGCTGTAGGTGAGCAAAACTTCAGGGGAAGGAAGGAGATGGTTTTCCCTCAATAATTCCGAGACAGCGCACTCGGCTGCTCGTGGAATGTGGAGAGGGAGAAGCTATGGACTGGCTCATTGTCTTTTGTGGTACTGGGAAGACAGTGCCCTTGTCTTATACGCTTCCTTTAAATAAATGCCTCGGAGACAGACAGTGCAGGGGGAGCCAGCAGGCAGCCCTGGGCTCCTGGGAGCTTTGAGGAGCTCTGCACGCATCTCCTTGGTGTTCTCAGCCTTGCATGCACATGAGAACCATCTGGGGAGATTTTTTTCTTAATTCTTATGCCCAACCTGCCTTCATGACCAATGAAATCAGAATCCCTGGGGTGCTCCCTGCACGACACGATGGCATTTTTGAGAAGTTCACCAGTGATTCCCGTGCAGCCACAGCTAGTGGCCTCCTTGTCACCCAGCCTCTTCATAGCAAGACCAGGACCTGGGTCTCCCTGTAACTGGGGACAATGGAACAAAACAAGGCCCAGCCTGGGGTGCTGCCGGCAGAGCCATAGCTTTGTTCCTTGCTGGCTTGTGGCTGCTGTGGCACCAACAAAATAGAGCTCATGCAACAAACACAGCACCATGGGCTTCACGGGAAAGGAGTAGTTTATTTTGACCAATGCTTATTTGAACCACTACCAAGAGTGAACTAGTCACCATTTCACTACAAAGCTAGTTGGTAAGTAGTTTTTCATTAGAGGGGAAGACTGTATTTATTTAATTTTATTTATTTATCTAACCATATGTCTGCTCTAAATTCTAGGCTGTATAGACGTAATTGCCAAGTTTTACCAATTGGGACTTGGGGTGTAAATGTTCTGATGATTTAGAAGTCTTAATCATGATGCTCTCTAGCACAGGGGAAGGAAATAGTTTTTTTAAAAAGGTCATCAAGCTTTTCTTTGAAAAAGATATTTAGGGCTGGGTACAGTGGTTCATGCCTGTAATCCCAGCACTTTGGGAGGCTGAGGCAGGTGGATCACTTGGTGTCAAGAGTTCAAGACCAGCCTGGCCTTGAACTCTTTTCTAGTGGCAAAACCCTGTTTCTACTAAAAATACAAAAATTAGCTGGGCATGGTGGCTCATGCCTATAATCCCAGCTGCTCAGTAGGCTGAGGCACAAGAATCGCTTCAACCTGGGAGGCAGAGGTTGAAGTGAGCTGAGCTATTGTGCTGCTGCTCTCCAGCCTGGGGGACAGAGCAAAACTCTGTATCAAAAACAAAGAAAAAGGTACTTAGTTAAAATCACAGTACACATACACACACAATATTTAAACCGAATGCTTGGAGACTTCAGAAACCATTTTTCTCATTCTACAGGAATTGCTGCACATCTTTCTAAGCTATGGTATTTCTTGCCTTAATAAGAATTTATTTGTATAGTGGATGAAATTTAGTATTTCTTGGAGGTATCATGTATTGGTCAGAAACACAGACATAAATGGATAAAAGGAGTGACTGCAGCGTATAACAGAAATAGTTCTGTTGGTTTGTTTTGTTGCTTGTTTTGTAATAATTTCAGGTTTCTTGTCATCTCATTTGTTGATCTGCAAGTGAAGGTTCAAAAGAAATTAAGTTCTCCTAATTGAAGGCTGTTGATATGATTTCCAATTCATTGATGTTTTCCCGGGATTGGATCCCGTCTTTCACTAGATGTTCATTTTTACGCGCCTGTTTTTTTGTTGTTCTTGTTCTGTGTGGGCTGATTTCTTTCTTCAGCTTCATTGTGAAGGTCAGACTCCAGCCTGAGAAGGAAAGGGGGCTTCTGGGTAAAGTCGTGACCAGCAGAGCCGTCTCCAGGTCACAGTGCCTTTAGGGGACCCGAAGTCAAATCCACTGAGCAGATTCTCGGTGCCATTCTTAGGAGCTGGATGCTACTGGACAAGTTAGCCGCGTGCGGCATGAGTTTCTCCGGGAGCAGAGAGGAAGCAAGGGTGTCCTCTGCTGACCTTGGGAGGTTGCAGTGAAGATCAGCCGAGAGGGGGTGGGTGTGAGGACGCGCTCTGTGGCGCCATCACGTGTTAGTTACTGGCATTGATCATCGCATGCCCAGCAGAGGCCCTGCTGTGGACACTAGGGCTGAGCCACGCTTTGCGGCCGACCCCCTAGAAACAAGCATCTATTGATTAGACAGGCTGAAGGCTCAATGTTAGGGCTTCAGGAAAACAGAGCAAAGGAAACGCAGCCTCTTACCACAGTGCAGTGAGAAAACGAGCCCACCCTCCGCTTATTTGTGTGTAAATTTTAGAGGCGCAAGTGTTACGCGGATGTATTGTGTGGGCGTGAAGTCTGGGCTTTTAGTGACACTGTTTCCATTTCACTAGACTCATCTGACAGATTTTAAAAGTCTCCTGGCTGGGCGCGGGGGCTCACGCCTGTAATCCCAGCACTTTTGGAGGCTGAGGTGGGCGGATCACAAGGTCAGGAGATCAAGAACATCCTGGCTAACACAGTGAAACCCCGTCTCTACTAAAAATACAAAAAATTGGCATGGCGTGGTGGCGGGCGCCTGTAGTCCCAGCTGCTCCGGAGGCTGAGGCAGGAGAATGGCATGAACCTGGGAGGTGGAGCTTGCAGTGAACGGAGATCGCGCCACTGCACTCCAGCCTGGGCGACACAGCGAGACTCCGTCTCAAAAAAAAAAAAAAAAAAAAGCCTCCTGGAAAGTGCCCACTACGACAAGACTGGCTGGTAGGGTTGTTGATGGGGTGTGATCCAAGGGGATCCGGCCCCACTCCTGGGCAGCAGGCGGGAGATTCTGACTGCAGAGTGACTGCTGTCTGCATTTACCCTCCAAGGTATCTTTGCTTCAGGTGCACAAAGAATTGAGTCATTGCTCCTAAAAAGAGGCAGAGAAATGGGCCTGTCATAAGGGAGAAGAGTACAGTTCTTAGCAACCAAAGATCAGGGCCATGGAGCTACAGAATGAAATAATACATAGGACCTTCTCTACAGCCTTGGAGAATCATCCCTTAAATCACACCAGCTGTGATCGAACCACTCACAAAATCTTCACTTCACCAGCTGCATCCTTCCAGACACAGCACACCAGTGCTTGCTGTCCATCTGTCAGTCTGTGTCTATGTGTCTATGTGTCTGTCTGGGTGTCTGCCTATCCGTCTGTCAGTCTATCATTCCTTCCCTCAGGATATACAAGATAGTGAAACACACACTGCTGCCCAGTGAAGTGAGGAGTCCCTCTGCCTGCAGGATTAGCGTGCGCTTTACCAAAGTGGCAAACTTTAGATGAGAGCATAGAGTTTGAGCAGAAATCACGCAAAGGTAGGGAAACACATAGGACGGTGAGCACAGCCAGTGGTCTGGAGGCCAGGACGGAGACCCGTGAGAAGGAAGAACAGGGAAAGCTGCGGGGGCTGCGGAGGAAGGGCTTCATGTTGTCTATAGGAAATAGAAATCCACACAGGGTGACGGAGGGGCTGAGGGGAGGAGGACTGAGCATCCACTCGGGTGTCTGGGCCCTGCCCTCTCCCGGGAGCTCCAAGCCACGGCCCACCCACCCTGTTTTGTGTGGTGAGCTAAGAATGGCTTTGACATTTTTAAAGAGTTGGAGACAAGCACAATTGACAATATTTTTCGATATATAAAAGCTATGTGAAATTCCGTTTCCATGCCATGCATAGAGTGCCCTTGGCACCTGGCTGCCCTCAGGGCTTGGTGGGCAGGTTGTGGTTGCTCCTACAGTGCAGGGCAGAGCCGAGTGGCCACAAAAACAATCGCACAGTTTCCAAAGCCTAAACATTTGCTACGAAATCCTCTCCAGAAAAAGTTGCCAACCCCTGGCCTATTATATCTCCACCTTTACTGTGTCTCCAGGCAACACACCCCACCCTTGGGGGCCTAATCCTGTCAGGTTACCAGCCCCCGAATGGGCTCTGCCCGTGTTCTCCTTTTGATTATTCCCAGCTTCCAAATTCTACAGCGCTCAGACCTTCCCATCATCTTGGCACTTCCTCTTCTTTGCCCCCTGCCCTCCTGGCCACACAGACAACTCCCCTGACTGCCTGGGCAGCTGCAGACTCGACTCATTCTCTCCTTCATGACCCGTCTGGAGTGCACCTCCCTGGCCCTCTGTCTCCAGCCCCACCACACCCGCCTGCAGGGCTCCCTTCTTCCCTCCACCTGGCTGACTTCCCCACGGCCTCTCTACCTGAGCAGAGGCCACGCCCTGGTGAAGTTCTCTCCTCCTGCAGGCAGTCCGCGGCCCTTCCTGCCACTCTGCAGCTGCCTGCGTTCATGGAGCTGGGTACCACACTCTGCCAAGTCTCGGGCACCACCTGCCAAGACAGCCTGTCTTCCCACGGGCCGCAATCTCCTGCTAAGCCACAGGCGGGGTCTGCAGATTCTCTCCACCCTCTAGGGCCAGGGCAGGCCAGGCAGGCAGTAGCTGTGCCAAGGACACTGAGGAAAAGAGAGCCTGAAACCTAGACCTCGGCACCCTTTGGACATCAGCTCAACTCCAGCAAGTAGACCGTGTGCCTTGGAGATGTCATCCCACAGGCTAGAAAGCTCCGCTCTTTCCCATGTAAGATTAGACATCGGTATTTCAACTTAACTTGAAACACTAGTTGGAAGTGTGTAAAGACTGTGATACTCAGTGCCACAGATTAGGGCCTGAATCAAGTTAGGTCTAAAGATTACTGGGTCCCAGCTAGTGGACACATCTCCATGATGGACATCTTGTGATTGCATTTGTCTCGTTTTCATGGAAATTCATATTGTGGAGACATGTTTATCTATTCTCTGCAAGAAAAGGTGAATACATAAGGCAATAGACATTTCTAGGAGAACAAGGCATGTACATTTAGTAAGAATTTCACAAGCAGAGTGGGTGAATGAAAAGGTCCTACCTGGAACATTTTGTATTTTGTATTATTATTATTATTATTATGTCGACAGCTGTATTTAATCACACAAATCCTGTGTGCTTTTCCTTTTTTCCTGCAGTAGAGGAAATGGAATAGTTGAAGAGGTATTTTTAGGATGGTTTCAGATCCAGCGGCTGCTCCTGTTTCAAGGCAGCTCTGGCATCTACAGTTAAAGCTACTGCATTGCTCGTAACATACAGTGATGTTCTGGGCGCCTGGAAGAACATTAACACATTCTTGTCTGCTGATGGATTGAAAAGCAATTTGATCAAAAATAGCTTTGGGCCAGCGTGGTGGCTCAAGCCTGTAATCCCAGGACTTTGGGAGGCCAAGGCAGGCAGATCACCTGAAGTCAGGAGTTCGAGATCAGCCTGGCCAACATGGTGAAACCCTGTCTCTACTAAAAATACAAAAATTAGCTGGGCATGGTGGTGCGTGCCTGTAATCCCAGCTACTTGGGAGGCTGAGGCAAGAGAATCACGTGAGCCTGAGAGGCAGAGATTGCAATGAGTCAAGATCATGCCACTGCACTCCAGCCTGGGTGACAGAGTGAGACTCTTCTCAAAAAAAAAAAGCTTTGTTTGCCAAAAGAAAAAGAAAATGCATTCTGTCGTTGTGAAACTGCTCTCATCAGACCAAGCATCCTCCGTGCTGGAAGAGGGGGAACAGAGCACCCCCAATCTGAAGCCCCTGCTCTGCAGTGCCCCCTGCTGTCAGGGCACTGAGCCGAGCAATGCTGATTGTGGTCCAAAAGACACTGGCATGACGGGCTATGCTGACATTTTACAAATAGGGATAATTATTAGGACCAATGACCTTCCTTTCCTGAGCAATTTTAACTGTAGGCACTCTTATTTTTATTTTTGTTTTAATTAAAACTTTTAAATGACGTTTTTATATTCAGTAAAGGATGCATGTGAAAGTAGATACTGTCTTAGTTGCCCATTTGGGTGTAGTGAGTTGACAGGCGCATCAAAAGACTCGACAGTCAGTCACCGACTAAAACTCGGTCCTGTCCAGTTGGCATCATCTAGTTGTAGCATCTTATGAATTAAATATCTGGGAAAGTCAATGCATGGTCTCATCTACATTTTATAACTTCAGGATAATTTAAGGTGACTCAAGTAAGATGAGAGGAAGAAATGCAGAGAGTCATTTTAGTTAAAAATTCAAGTAAAATGTTGTCACATAGAGGTAGCATTTTTCTTTTCTGTTTCAACTTTTATTTTAGATACAGAGGGTACCTGTGCATGTTGATTACACAGGCATACTGCACCCAGGTAGTGAACACGGTACCCAAGAGGTAGTGCTCCAACCCACGCCCCTCTCTAGTGTCCGCAGTGTCGATTGTTCCCATGTTTATGTCCCTGTGTGCTCTATGTTTAGCTCCCACTTACAAGTGACAATATGTGGCACAAAGTTTTCTGTCCCTGCATTAATTCATTTAGGTTTGTGGCCTCCAGCACCATCCATGTTACTGCAAATGACATGACTTTATTCTTTTTATGGCTGCATAGTATTACACAGTGTCTATGTACCACATTTTCTTTATCTAATCCACCACTGATGGGCGCCTAGGTTGATTCTGTGCCTCTGCTATTGTGAAGAGCATGGTGATGAGCATACGAGTGCATGTGTCTTTCTGGTACAGTGATCTATTTTCATTTGGGTAAATACTCAGTAACGGGACTGCTGGGTCTAATGGTAGCTCTGTTGTAAGTGCTTTGAGAAAACTTCAAACTACTGTCCAGTGGCTGAACTAATTTGCATTTCCACTAAGAATGTATAAGTGTTCTCTTTTCTCCACAGCCTCTCCAGCATCTGCATTTTTGGCTTTTTAATAATAGCCATTCAGACTGGTGTGAGATGCTGTCTCGCTGTGGTTTTGATTTGCAGTTCTCTGGTGATTAGTGATATTGAGCATTTTATCACATGGTTGTTGGCCACTTGTATGTCTTCTTTTGAAAAGTGTCTGTTCATGTTCTTTGCCCATTTTTAATGGGGTTATTTGTGGTTTGCTTGTTGATTTATTTGTTCCTTACAGATGTCAGATATTAGGCCTTTGTCATCTGACATTGTTTGTGAATATCTTCTCTTGTTCTGTAGGTTATCTGTCTGCTCCATTGATAGTTTCTTTTGCTGTGCAGAAGCTCTTTAGTTTAATTAGGTCCCGCTTGTCTATTTTTGTTTTTGTTGCAATTGCTTTTGGAGACCTAGCCAAAAAAAATTTGCCAAAGCCAGTGTTGAAAAGGGTATTTCTTAGGTTTTCTTCTCAGATTTTTATAGTATGACATCTTACATTTGCATCTTTAATCCATCTTAAGTTAATTTTTGTATATGGCAAAAGTATGGGTCTAGTTTCATTCTTCTGTGAATAGCTCAGCCGTTATCCCAGTACCATTTCCCCATTGCTTGCTCTCATTGGCCTTGTCAAAGATCAGATGGTTGTAGGTGCGTGGCGTTATTTCTGAGTTTTCTATTGTGTTCCGTTGGTCTGTGTGTCTGTTTTTACACTGGTACCAAGCTATGTTGGTTATGTAGCCTTATAGTGGACTTTGAAGTCAGGCAGAGTGTAACCTCTGGCTTTGTTTATTTTGCTTAGGATTGCTTTGGCTCTTTGGGCTCTTTTTTGATTTCACAGAAATTTTAGAAGCTTTTTTTTCTAACTGTAAAGAATTACATTGGTAGTTTGATAGGAATAGAATTGAATCTGTAGATTGCTTTGGGCAGTACGGCCATTTTAACAATATTGACTCTTCCAATTCATGAACATGGAACATTTTTCCATTTCTTTGTGTCGTCTCTGATTTCTTTCAGCAGTGTTTTGTACTTCTACTTGTGGACGTCGCTCACCTCCTTGGTGAGCTGTGCTCCTAGGTATTTCCTTTTCTTTGTGGCTACTGTGAATGGAATTGCCTGCTTGATTGACGGTGAGCCTGGTTGTTATTGGTGTATAGAGATGCTGGGGTAGCATTTTCTAATTGATAAGACACTGAACTCTCCCAGACAAACACATCGTTGATGGCAGTCGAGGCTCTTTGTGGACGTTGGGCAACCTCAGTCTCCACATCTGTGAAGTGGGCATGTGGTAGCATCTTACAGGGTGGTGGAGGTCTAGATGCGATCCTGTTGGAGGATGCCATGAGCACAGTGTAGCAGGAGTCACTGTGAGAGAAGCTCATGACAAGAAGTCTCTGGGCATGCGCAGGAGCTCCTGCCACACCTCCACGCTCACACTCCTGAGCATCGCTCTCGCCAACGCTGAGTGCAAGGCTGCCAGCCGACCTATGTCAGCTGCCGTTGTTTGTTGCATTGACTTGTGTTATTCCTTCAATTTTTTTTAGGAATTGAAATTCCCTCATTTCAAAACAAAAATGTTATTTTTTTTTAATTTATGTGGGCAATGGTTTTTTTTTCCTAAACCAGTGGCTAGTCCTCACCAGTAAAACCTAACCCCATATTATTATTTCATTTCTCCTACAATTTTTCTACTATTTCTTAACAAAATTGTAAATGATGTAAAATCACAACCTTTAGTTCATATCCAGAGTATCACAAACTGCAAACCAGTTTGTGACGGTTGCTCAGGGTGGATCAAAGTGTGCACTGCACAGGGCCCATGGGGGTGTCCTTACAGCCTCTGCTGTCTCCCTCTGGTTGACTCCCTTGCAGCCCCACAGTGGTCTCTCTCAAAGGCCCTAGTGTGGGCGGGCCTTGCTCAGACCAGCAGCCACTGCCCACCCCGCCCTGCGTTGCTGGGCTCCCTAGAGGAGGGGCATTCCCAAAGTAGAGAGAAGGGAGGGGCACACTGATGGACACTCAGACAAGCTTCTCAGGGACAGCTGTGCCCCACCAGCCATGGGACCATTCTGGGTGGCTTTGCTCATTCAGATTAGCAAAACACAGTCATAATATCAACAGGTTACTATTGTATTTCACGGGTTTTGTGGGTGTGGATTTGAGCCTCTGGTTCATGCACAGGAATCTGGGTGTAAAGCGGTTACTTGCTTGGGGAATTCTCTAGCTTTTGGCAGAGGCTGAGACGAAGACAGCGTGGCCAACTCCCGCTCTGGGCACTGTCCTCAGTCTTCCTCTGCAGGGGCCTGTGCATTACAGAATCACCAATAGCACACCTCTTCCCCATGTCCTGAGAGCCTTCAGTCCCAAACCAAACCTTATCAATGAGGACTGCTTCTTTTTTCCCTTTGTATCCGAAACCAGGGCAATTTCTTAGCATTGCTCATAATGACCGTATCAGCAATGTGAGAAAGCTTTTTGCTTCACTTAGCTTTGTTCTCTTCTTCCTCTGTGGGAAGGAGTCCCTGAGGAAGCCTGGCTCCAGGTTCAGAGCTGCTGCCAATGGCACCGAAGACACCGCAGGAGCCATGACCACCTGTGAGGTCTCCCTTTCCTTGTAGCAACAGACAAAACCATAGTTTCCATCAGAATTAGGCAGCTTGGAGCTTTGCCGATTAGGACTGGGGCAGCCCTAAGCACCAGGAGAACCCAGGCTAGAGTGTCTCTAGCCTATCACCGAGTTCTCCTAGCTACACTCACAACAGTCCCAGGGAAGCAGGCGGGGATCTCTTGGGGAAGAAGGTGCTTCCTAAAGGGAGGGGCTCACTGACGGAGGGATTTAGGACATGGGAGAGACCAGGTCCACCTCCAAGTAACTCTTCACTCTGCTGGATTCCAAGAGAAATGTCTGGCCATGCACAAATGATGTCCCGTGACATTAACTGGCAGGGATAACAATTAGTAAAGAAGGACCCATCCGGAAAAATGCTGGACTGAAACATTGTCATGTACTAAAGGAGATTTAAACAGCTCTAACAAATAACCCTTGCCCCTCAGTGCCGGTTTGGCTGTTAGTGAGTGTGGTGGCTCAGAAAGGATTACTGGGCAGTGGGAATCGTGTCAGTGAGGGTCAGTGCAGGGAACAGAGAGGCCATGGCTATGAAAGAGGCGGCTGCACACGTGCCCCACATGTCTGCCCACCACCAAGTGGCCACTCAGGTGTTTCAACATTTATCCTGAGCTTATTCTCTATGTGCATTTCCCCCTTTCACTCCCATGGCCTGTATCAGAATTCTAGAAAAAAAGGATGTTGGACTCACCCTATCTGGTCTGCATGCCCAGCCAGAAATCCACCTCCCAAAGCACGTGGTCCCCACAGGCCCAGCAGGTGGCCCCCAGGTCCCCTTGAATCCTGGTCACCTGCACAGAGGACCCAGGGCCCCAGGAGGCTGCCGCAGCCCCTCTGGCTGAAAGGAACAGCCCACCTCTTGACAGTTAAGAGACTGTGGATCCAGGTCGGGTCACCAAAAGTGCTTATGAGCCCTCATGTGCTGCGGAGGAGCCCCACTCACGCTTAGGGCCTCGACTGGGATTTGACTGGGCTGGAATTCTCAGTCGCTTCCCTACACCCTGTGGCTCCTGAAAGCTAGCCCGGCGTGTGTCTGTCTTTCGAGGGACCAGGTAACGGCCTGTGCTGGGTGCGAGGTGCAGCCTTTCCAACAGGTGGATGAGTTCTCCTCCAGGGCAAAAAAAAAAGGAAAAAAGAAGAAAAAAAAAGAAAAGGAGCCAGAAGGTTTTGTTTTGTTTTCGTTTGCCTGTTGTTTGTTTTCTTTACGCATAAGCCCCGGCACCCTGAGGGCCGTCCCACGCGGCTGTGTGGCTGAGGCCGGGGCGGGCAGGCCCTGCCGTGTGATGTCTGCCGTGTGCCCTGCGGCCGGAGCCTGAGTCATCCCTGTCCCTGTCTCCCCAGCGAAGCGGTACTGCAAGGACCCCAGCCCCAGCAGCAGCAGCACCAGCAGCTACGCGCCCAGCAGCAGCAGCAACCTGAGCTGCGGCGGGGGCAGCAGCGCCAGCAGCACCTGCAGCAAGAGCAGCTTCGACTACACGCACGACATGGAGGCGGCCCACATGGCGGCCACCGCCATCCTCAACCTGTCCACGCGCTGCCGCGAGATGCCGCAGAACCTGAGCACCAAGCCGCAGGACCTGTGCGCCACGCGGGTACGCGCGCCTGGGCAGGTGGAGCCACCTGGCGGGTGGGGGAGGCCGGGCCGCGGACCCAGCCACCGAGACACGCGGCGCTTTCAGGGCAGCCTTATGGTGCAAACGCCGTGATCTCCTAAACCATTCTTGCCACTGTGAACAATTAGTGCAGCTTCCCTTAAAGCAGCCTGAACACACCATTGTCCAAAGCACATCCATTTTCTAAATCAGAGGCAAGGGTCAGATCTTATAGATTAACGTGCATCAATGGATCCTTCTCTCCAGGATCCAGAAGCATTTCTGTAAACAAAGGACACCACATGGGACTCCTGTGGTCTCCAGTGACCACACAGCATGCAAAACGAAGCGTGGATCTCCCTTGAACTTTGACAGGAAGCTCTGCTAGCACCGTTGTCAAGTGAAATGCAGGGATCTGCCCATGGATTCCTGGGTAGCAGGGAAACAAAGGAAGTAAAAATCAGACTTCACACCAAGGGATCAGCCATGTATTTACAGCCAGCACTCGTTAGTTCCACATTTTCATGGATGCTATAGTGCTATGAAAGGCATAGAAAGAGTATCTATTTTTAATTTTCTTATCAATTGAACCAGTGCTTATGCTGGGCAGGAGAGAGAGCGTTTAAGATGCAGCACAGACCTGGGAGACAGCTGCCTCGACGAGGCCGCTAGGCGGCCGGGGAGAACCAGGTGGTGCCAGGGAGCGGTCCAATTGTGTTCTCAGAGGAGACGCTGAGCAGCGGACATGTTCACCTCCTCTCCTGATAAACAAAGGGCTCTCCACTGTGTAGCCCTGCCTGGCCATGTACCTGAGTGCACAACACTGACAGTGGTTCTTGTAAATATCTGTAGTTGGTATGAATGAAGAAAGGTCAGTAATCTTACGTTTTGCAAATGTTTTTTTCTTCTATCAGTATGTTTAATCCTAGATATTGGAGAAGCATCAGGGGCATGCAGTTTTCATGGTGATCAAGGTTGCAAAAATGCAAGGTTAGCATGGAAGAGATTCTGTGGTAACCACAAAAAAAAAAAAAAAAAAGGCAGAGACCCCTTCCAACTTTTGTTGCACTTTCTTAAAATTAAACTAAGACTGAGAGAATAAATCCAACATTATGAAGCTTAAATTAGTATCAAAGCTTCAAATCAGAGTGCACTTTGACAAAGAGAGTTCAGGCAGAATGAGACTGTATAATTTATCAAGGTAACAGCTCCAGGAACGGGGGTCCCATTCCAAGCATCTTCCTTCTGCTGTTGCATCCAGAGGAGAGAGCTGCTAGACCCTTGAGGAGGCAGCAGCTTTCAGACCAGCTCTGAAATCAAATTTTGCTAAAGAGAGTGTCACTCTTTGGGGAAAAAACATGCAGGATTGTTAGGGGTATTTTGATTTTTTTTTTAACTTTCTGTCCACGTGTCCATTCTTCTGACTCTCTTCCTGAGAGGCAAGTGCTGCAGAATTATTGATGCATTTCAAAGCATCCTTTAAAAAACCAAAAAGCCTCACCCTGTACCTCTTTGGGTTTTTTTTTTTTAAGCCAGTAGACTAAATTGCAGGTTTGCTGAAATTTAGAGATCAGACAGTAATCACTGTAGTAAAGTATTTTTAGCTGCAACTGCGGATCTTCTTTCTTAAGGTGGAAAATTATCTTCATTATAAAAGTTCTTATTACAGCCAGTCGCAGTGGCTCATACCTGTAATCTCAGCACTTTGGGAGGCTGAGGCAGCCGCATCACTTGAGGTCAGGAGTTCGAGACCAGCCTGGCCAACATATAGTGAAACCCCATCTCTACTAAAAAATACAAAAATTAGTTGGGCATGGTGGCGCAAACCTGTAGTCCCAGCTACTTGGGAAGCTGAGACAGAAGAATCGCTTGAACCTGGAAGGTGGAGGTTGCAGGGAGCCCAGGTCGTGCCACTGCACTCCAGCCTGGGTACCAGAGCAAGACTCTGTCCCTCAAAAAAAAAAAAACAAATTGTATTAGAAGGTAAATTTTAGTTTATTCTCTTTCCTTCCTTCATCTTTCTAATTCCTTTGTTATCCTCCTCCCTAATTCTTGAACTATTAGCATCAATAAAACTAAAAGAGAATTTTTAAGCTGATATATGTGTGTTTATACACACACACATACATACATGCACATACATGTATATACACACATTCATACACACAAAATTTTTATCTCAGGTATTTGTAACAGTAATAAAATTAAAATTAAGCACTTTGTAATTTTCTTCTGAACAAACTCTAAATCAGAGATACAATAGGACAAAAAGGAAGGAGAGAGACAGGATAGACAGTAGATAAATAGGGAAATGGAGGGAGGGAGGGATGGATGGATGCCTGGATTCTCCAACTAATTTTGCAGCTAAGCCTGGGATAGCAGGAATGTACCAACAGACCAGGCCTGTTCACCTTGGGAGTTTAGGCCAAGGAAACAGCAGTGAGGAATTCTGTGTTGAACGCTACACTGGCTGACGGCAGGACCGCAATCTGGGAGGAAGGACTCGCGGTGTTATAAGATGCCAGACCAAGCACAGTCACCATGTCTTTCTACCGACAGAACCCTGACATGGAGGTGGATGAGAACGGGACCCTGGACCTCAGCATGAACAAGCAGAGGCCGCGGGACAGCTGCTGCCCCATCCTGACCCCTCTGGAGCCCATGTCCCCCCAGCAGCAGGCAGTGATGAACAACCGGTGTTTCCAGCTGGGCGAGGGTGATTGCTGGGACTTGCCCGTAGACTACACCAAAATGAAACCCCGGAGGATAGACGAGGACGAGTCCAAAGACATTACTGTATGTCCTTTTCATTGAGCCTGTGTTGACTGCCAGACTTAAAAATGGGGCCCCAGCTGAAAGAAAAGCCATTTGCACATACCTTATGAGAAAATATATTTTCTCTTTAAATATGACCTTTAGCTGAGGAGGACTTAGAAAACAGTTTTTGTTGACCCAGAAGAGATTTGAGACTAACATTGATTAGAGTGAAACAAACTATTGACTCTTATAAATGGTAAAGTTTGTTTTCTAACAAATATGTTTTGTTACAAATGATTACTCTAAGAAAATGTATAAATAGCATGTGAGTTCATTTTTCTGGGTGTCCTGTTGAAACAATACAGGATTTTCCTTGCATGTAGAGAATTCTAATAGAGTCTTAGATACTTAAATGGTTAACTATGTGCTATTAATTAACTAGCTCTTTGAAACTAAGGACAGTGTCCCTTCTCTAAGAAACCTAAAGTATTCAAAAGAGTTTACTCTAGCCTTGAATAAACTATTTTAGTACCATCACCTAAATCTTTGTTTATGACAGTATTACTAAAACATATATGTCAAGAACATACTTTTGAAGTAGCTACAGTGTTCAAATTCAGGTTATTAAAATAGATATAATGCCCTTTAGGCTTTGAAAAGAAATAAAGAAAAATGTTTATGTACTGACTTTAAAGTCTTTGATTCTGAGAACTATGACATCTTCTTTATTCACTGAAAAATGAAATTTATTTTTAGTACAATAGAGAGACCACCATCAAAGCACTAGTGTCTTACAGAAACAAGGAAATGGAAAAAAAAGAAACATTAGCCCCATGTAGAAATTAGCAGAGAGGGCACCTGCTTATAAGCCTATTATCTGCATTCTTCAAATTGATTTCAATATCCAGGCATTGTGAAAAAGAACCAAATCAGAGTGGCAAGCTAAATTTCTAAGTATTTTTTTCTCCCGCAGTGTTGAATCATTACTACCAAATAAGGCATGGTGGTTGAATCTCCAAATTTATTTTAACTGAAAGTAAGCCCTCCTAAAATGACAGAAATGTTTCCATCCTGTATCGTCATGGAAGACAAACCTTCCCGTGTATCTAGACTTAGGGAATGTGTCTGCTGAGCATTGCCACCTGTAGAAACATCTACGTTACTGCAGTTGAACACACAACTGAAAAGGAAATTTACAGTTACATTCCTCTAAATTGGTCTCTGTTACCTTGAATCTTAAAGCACGTGCTTGTAAAATACTGACCAACAGTGGGGGAAAGCTCAGCCCTAAGACACTGTAGTTTCAGTGTTGAATCTTTGCAGGCAAGTGTTGGATAAAGCAGCCCACCCACAGGTGTGTGCTGAATGCTGGATGAGGAAGACCAAGTTAAACGTAGTCTCTGGCTGCCAGACCATGTGTTTATCCATGTGGTGAGCACAGCCAGGTGAATATTGCATAAGGGCCCTGACCACTGACAGGTGACCATCATTTTAGGAGTTTAGAGCAGTGGAAGAAAAGTTCAATATGCATTTTCAGAAGGGGCATTATCAGGACAAAAAGATCTTAAAGATACAGCAGAAAGAGGTGTAAGATGTAGAGGCCACCCCAGAGCCACGAACCGCCTCCCTCAGTCTGTGTGCTGTGTGATCATCCGTGTGGCTCTGAAGCTGTGTTTTGCCCACAGCCAGAAGACTTGGACCCATTCCAGGAGGCTCTAGAAGAAAGACGGTATCCCGGGGAGGTGACCATCCCAAGTCCCAAACCCAAGTACCCTCAGTGCAAGGAGAGCAAAAAGGATTTAATAACGTAAGCATGCTGTGAGGTGAAATTATGAATCTTCTTAATCTTCCCATTCTATGGCTGATTTTTAAAAACTGGATCTGTATATGCCTTGCCGTTTGAGCATGCGACACTCGCAGCATATAAATGTTTCCGACTGCCGGGTCAGTAGAGTGAGCAGCTAACCGTGCACTTGCCTGTTCCCAGTGACGCTCTGTCGGACAGGGGCGTCATTTTCATTTAACCCGTGCATTTTGCCGCTTTTCTTCAGGGTGCTTAAATCCCCTTGCAGACATTGCAGCTAAACTGGAAACAATGAAACTTTTTTAAAAGTTTTTTTTTTTTTTTTAAACATACTTACTATTTTGGCTGTTTTTGTTTTTGTTTGGTGGCAGATGTCCAACTCCAGGGTGTGATGGGAGTGGTCATGTGACTGGTAATTACGCCTCACACAGAAGGTGTGACTTCATTTTTCTCATGGTGGATTCTGTCTTTTCAATTTATTGTTTTCAGCTTACCTCAACAATGCTGTCAAAGTAAAAATGTTGAATTCTGTGTCAACCCTTTAAGTGCTATATGTTGACCTTCAAAAGCATGCTAATTTATGTGTTGTATAATGTCTTTTATTTTTGAATAAACGACCTAAATTTGTAAAATTCTTCTTAAGCATTTAAGCCAAAGAGCACAAATGTTTTATTTTTTAAACAATTGCTTATTAACAGAAATATTTTCTTAAATTTATATTTGAACCAATTCAGAATTAATTATACAAAAAAAAATTCAATATACAGCACTTGCCCATTGCTTTTCTGCATTGAACTCTTTAATTTCGGTTTTTATGTTGTGTTTGTTCGGGAGTTACCTGCTTCGCGGTTGACTGACCTGCCTGTCCCGGCCTGTCTTACAGTCTGTCTGGCTGCCCCCTGGCGGACAAAAGCATTCGAAGTATGCTGGCCACCAGCTCCCAAGAACTCAAGTAAGATTTAATGACAATAATTCTCTTTTTAAAATCCATACACTCAGTAGTTCACACACAAAAAAAAGATATGTCATTTGCAAAGAAAAATGCCTGTTAAAAAACACAGCCTGTGCACCCCAGTGCCTTGATATAGACACGGGATTGGGTCCTCGGAATTTCAGCCACTTTTCCACACAACCCGTTCTGCCTTTTCCCCTGACATACCTCCAGCCTGTTCATGTCATATCCTTCCTATCTGGAATATCCTAAAGCATGAGTGTTTTCGCTTCAGATATGCATGCATATGGAAGGGAAATTTTACAGTTACTCAAATTTTTAGAAAATGACTGTAAATGATCAAAATTTAATTTTTAAAAGAAATTCATAGGAGTATTTACAATATGGATACTTAAATAGCACTTATGACAAAATCTACCATCATAATAGCTAATGTATTAAATACACTGTGGTCTTAGTCATGAATACTCTTTAGGACAGTGACAACTCGCGCGCGGTTCAGGGATCCGGAGAGTCATGGAATTCCTCCAGACACACATCATTCTAGAGTTTTACCTCCCTCTTCTCTATGCCTGTAATTTTTAAGCATAAATCTGGCAAAATGGTGAAATACCTACATTTATACTGCAACACTGAGATTTTCCTCCTTCACATAGACATCTCTAGATGTAGGTCCAGGCAGGTTCGGAAGAAGCCGGTAGAAGTCACGGGGGGAGTCTCAAAGCCTCCGCACTCCAGGGAGAGCATACGTGCAGGTGCACACAGGGAAAGAGGGCAAGACCTGGGAGATGCTCACAGCACGATGAGAGTCCCCAGATAATCGATCTAAATTATCGGACAGGCCATATCATTAGGCCAAATTGCTTGGTTTTCCTTTTGTTTGGAAAAAGCGCTATCCACGCAAAGATAATGCTGCTTTTCAACCCACATTTGATCGCTTTCCCAATCATCCCACCCCACCTCGGCATCCCAGGACCCTGACGACAGACCAGCACTACTGCAAAGCGTAGGCTTCTATTTCACACCCATGTCATCTTTTACAGGATCCCTGTCCAGGGCCCTAGGGCCATAGATCACCTGCTTATGTTCAGTGACTTCCTGAACTAGTTCTTTCACCACAAGACCCTTGGAACTTTCTTCATGGAATGTAAACACCTGGAGGGCTTCCTCTTACCTAACGGCTGTAAAGTCTGTAGCCTCATCCAAAACAGTGCCTCATGGACAAAGTAGCTTTAGGATCTCAAAACGGACAGCATTAGCAAGAGCAATTCAACCCACTTTGTTCAGGCGTCTTTTGTATGGCTCGAAACCACATTTCCCTCATGGTCAAAACATGACTAACTCCACTTGGAACTTGGCCAGTACATCAGAACACGGCAGCATTCCTTTGAATTTCTTGATGAGGGACACTTTGCAAAAGATTGGCACATCTCCAGTTCCAACAGGCCAGCTGTAGACAGGAAAACAGCCTCTGTAAAAGTTGCTTCTGGTGTTGCCTCTAACTGGTCAGAGACTGCAGGGATTCGTTTTCTTTGGCTTGCGTTCCTTCACGTTGGGCTTGGCGGCTTATGTTGATTTGAAATTCCGAGCCAACATGCTGTTTCTCCAGCATCAGCAGTTTCTTCTTCTCTTACTTCATCTTGCAAGATGGTGTGACGGTCCCCACCTTTAGCATTTTCCCAGGGAGCCGGTTAGCTCTTCATGCCTTCCAGGGCAGGGTGTGCATGGGCAGCCCCTCCTTCCCGCCTTGTCCTGGAGGGGAGACTGTATCTTCCAGGAGGTGGATGGCCTTTCCCTAATTTTGGTTGATCGAAAAGCCACACACGTGTCTAAACTTATCTTTGCAAAAAGTCAGTCCTATTCTGGTAGAGCCTTTCTGGGAAATCTGAACTTGACTGAATTTCTTAAATGGTCCCTTTCTATGAATGGATCTTCAAAACTAAGAATTTCAATCAAGCATCTTCTATAAAAACACTAATGTTTCAATGACCAAATGTTGCTTGATGGTATAACCATAGGTTATGATGTCTTTTCTTTAACCTTGTAATTGGTGACACCCTTTATCTGTTACTTGTTGGATCTGGGTCAGCAAGATCTGTTGGGTGGGTCTCTCAAGCCCAGGAGCATGGACTGAGCCCCTCATGACTTGCAAAAACTTTCTTTAGAATAATTCCCACATGAGTCCTTTTTTATATTCTTTGTGTATATTTTCAAGGGTTTGGTCAATTTGTCCTGCAGCAGCATCATCCCTGATTAACAGTGTGACATTAAGCCATTCACTGTGTCGTGTAACAATCTCTAATCGTTCATAAACACATCGTAGAAAGTGGGCCCCAATTACCCCCAAAATTATTCTCTACATGTCAGCTAACAAATGGGACTTTCTGGAAATTTTCTTCTTGTCCCTTCCAACACTGAACTGTGGTATTTGGCCTTTAACAGGACATTCTTGATCATGGACAAAACAAATTTTCCAGGTAAACTCTCGTTCTTGGATTCTCTAAGCTCTTAAACTTCCTGAGATAACACTTTGCCTGGTCTTACCCAAATCAGCAAACATGGGACGTTTTGAAAAGAAAATCCATCACTTCATTGTCTAATTATGTATATAATATATAAACTGAAACTGGATTAAAATTTAATGTGCACCTGAATCTTACTCCAACTCTGGGACTGTTGCTTTCTTCGCTCCCTAGCCCATCTGGTGTCGAAGACATAGTTCAGAGGCTCAGAAGTCAGGGAGGAAGCCCCCAGGGTAAAAGGGACACTCTGGGGAGGCAGACGGAGGAGGGACGCCCAGTTCTGAAAGCCTCAGTGCCTGGCAGACTTTTGCGCGTCGATGCTTTGAGGTGGAGTCCGCCGTCACCTTGTGTGCCCTTTCTAGGAGTCAACCTCACAGGGTCGCCGTGAGCCCTGCCTAGCTGTGACATTCACTGAGACCACAGGCCAAAAAGCAAAAAAGAATACATTTGTGCAAACTAGAGTTTTGGGGGGTGAGAACTCTGCCCACCATGAGCTCCGATTCTCAGAAAAGTTTCTTCTCGTGACATTTCATTTGCTAGGATTCCCCGAAAGACACAGCAGGAAAGAGCTTGCAAAACCTGTCACAGCTGGTCAGCCTTTTCTTTTTCTTTCTCATTTTCTTAAGGAACCATATTCTCCCAGCCAGGAATTATTTTTTTCTACTTCCAGATGTGTGTGCCGTTGTTGACATGGGCATGGTGTAGGTATAACCAATGTGAGCCAAATACAAACTGATTTTGATCACAGGGAATTGGCTCTTTAGAGGAGCCAACTAATTGGCTTCCACTGATGCCTTGGTTGGCCAAATTAAGATTCCTCCTCATTATCCATGCCTTTATCTTATTACACCACGTGTCCCGACATTAGTGTAACTCCTTGTAGGAAAAAGAACCTTCGGCCACTTGTTAGTTTTCCTGATGTCTCAGCTCGGACTGAGTCATCGTGGCAGTGAGCAGATTGTACTTTTGGTCCCTTGGCCTTTGCGATGGTCTCGTACGCTCTGTAGTCTCTAGGCTTGTATCCTAGGCATTTTCAGCTTGAGCATACAGGAATTTTAGCCACATCTAACACATCTTTTTAACCTGGTTACAGGCATTTTAAAATACATCTTAAATCAAAGAATTAACATTTTGAACATAGGTCAAGATGTTGCTTTTTGCTAAGGCTACTTATTTCTAGACCATCCCGGGGCTTAGATTCTCCGCTGTAAACTTAACGCAGGCACAGGGAGATTATTTACCAGGCTCTCCTGGAGAGAGATGTGAGCTTTGCTCACCTCACAGCTTCCATTGTTTGGGTGCAGGAAGGTCATCCGCTTTGACTGCTCACCAAGTTCTTAGGAATAATCCTCATTTCGGTAATCTTTTGCTTTCACAGTTTACAATAGTCAATCCACAGAACTCTGCGAATTACAACTGCCCGCGGCTGGGGTCTGGTTTCTTTAACAAGAGGCCGTATTTCCTTATCAGGGGAATGAGTTGACCTCTGTGTAAATTCAGCTCTTTTAGGACAGAAAGTTGTGTGATTTCAGCCTCCACATTGGGAGGAGAGCTAATGTGTGATCTCCCACTTCAAAGATTGCTCCTGTAGCACCCTTGTTTCTGTTATAAAAAATCGAACCATTCGGCAGCTGACTTGGCTCACCCGAGAGCACCTGGGTGCATGTGATCAGCCATGTGCGTGAATGGGAATGTCTCGGGGGAGAAGAGGTGATGGCCTGGGGGTTCTCAGGTGCGGGTCATTCCCGTGCACAGGGTCCACTGGGACTCCAGCAAGCACGGCCCGGGTCACGGGGATTGAGCTCCTGCCCCATAGCCTTCCCCAGATCTGTGGTGGTACCTGCTTGTGCTGAAATACTGCAGGCTTGTAGGGCGCCTGACAATGGACAAAATGCTTCTGCACAGACTGTCACCTTTGTGAGGAAAGAGGGGAAGGGGTGCTTAGACCCATTTTACGGATGTGAGAACTGAGGAACGGGTGGTTGGACTGCCCAGCTGAGATGTAGAGACAATCAACTGCAAGGACAAAGCCTGTCTCAGAAGCTTTCCCACGCTTCACGCTTGCTCCTCAAAATCAGGACAAAGCCCGAGGTCAGAATCTTTCCCACGCTTCATGCCTGCTCCTCAATCATTAATACCACCACCTTCGGTATGCTGCTTTGTGATTGAGAATTAAAGGTTTACATTTAGCGATGACTACAGCCATACACATGCACACACACACACACAGAATTTATTTTTATTTCCACACTTGGCCTTGTGCAGTTTCCCCGTGACCCGCACAGGGAGCTGAGCTGAGCTGAGACCCACCCAGCGGTGGCCAACTCCCCCGCACTGTGCCACATCCCTGGTGGAAAGCAGACACGCCCACTCCTCACAATCAGCTAAATGCATTTTGAACTTGCTCCTCCAGGGACCCAGTTCTACCATTTATATTTTCACATCGGTAAATGGTTTATAAAGTTTGCACTATGGCATTTACAAAAAAGATCCTACAAAATGCAGCCTATTAGAGTTTTATTTTATCATAATGAGTAGGAGAAATTAAAATATAGGAAATGCAGTTAAGCATTATACAGTAAAACTTCTAAAACAAGAATGTTTCAGAATGACTCCAGACACACACACACACACACACACACACACACACACACACACACACGAACCTGCAAAGCAACAGTAAACCACCCAGTTCACGGAGTTTCTTGTTGAGGGAAGATGAGCCAGAAATGCCTTGGCCTTTCCTTCTGTTTCTCAAGTCCACTGTCAGGGCAAGCCCAGCAGCAGGAGCCTCCCTGGGCCCAGTGGAAGAGGCTACAAGTGGGGAGGGTCCCTGCTGTGAATCTTTCTTCCTGCCTCCTCCTCCTCTCACAGTAAACCTGAGACCTGGATTATTAAGGGAGGGACCCAGGCATTGGGGTTTGGGCTGAATCTTACTTCTTTTAACTAACTATACTGACGCACAAGCCAGCCAAGAACAAAACAACAACCACGTCGAGAACCTTTGGTGTTTAGCTTTTTAAAGGGCTTGATGAACCATTCCTAAAGTTCTCCGGCAATGTTTGAAACGCAGTGTAGGTCTGTCTGTTTATGCCTCGCCATTGTCGTGCTTTTGATGAAGAAAATATTAAAATTCACCGAGTAAAAACTCAGACTTGGGTAATACAAGGAGGCAAGAGGTGGCAGGATCAGAGGCCAGTGGCCAAGATGCTCTGCTTTTCATGAAGAGGTTCTTTGTGCAAAAGAAAACGCAGACCATGGGTTTTCCAGTCATTGGGGAGCACTGTCAATCTCCCTGTGCCTCAGTTTCCTTCGCTGTGAAGCGGGGCAGTACTGGTAGCAAGCACACACCTGACATTCAATACCTGTTACCACTGACAACAACTGTGTACAAAAATCCCCACAAAATGAAACTTTTCCATTTTTCATTGATATTTCATTATTCATTCTTCTGAAAACTAAATGAAACATGCTGCATGTAGACCTGACTGCCCAATCTAGTCAGTTAAGAAAATAAAGCCTCGTTTAGAAGTTTTCTAGCTACTCGGGAGGCTGAGGCACAAGAATCGCTGGAACCCGGGAGGCAGAGGTTGCAGTGAGCCGAGATCGCACCACTGCACTCCATCCAGCCTGGGTGACAGAGTGAGACTGTCTCAAAAAGTAAAAATAAAAAAAGCTTTCTCCATCTTACCTTACCTCATTCATTGCTCAGGTCAAGAATGTTTTCGCCTTTGCAGCCCCACACTTTGGCAGAGTCAGCATACTGTTTGCTAAGGAGAGGGTGGCTTCTACTGACATTTTATTTTATCTTTAATTTGCCATATTTACCGGCTTCTTGACCAACTTGATTTGTTTGCCTTAAGCCATTTAAAAGGCAGTTATCAAGGATGGTGGCTTGGTTGAACTCAGAGACAGGGAGCTCGACCCTCCCAGGGAATTAAGGTAAATTCCTAACTGGTCACTGAAGCTGGCTTTGTGATGTTTTTGGTTTTTATTGTGACAAATTTTGGAACATTTTAAATTCAGAAGAAAATCATGAGGAAGATTTTTTTAATGAAATATTTCTTAGCATTCCATTCTTTCATTTCAAAATTATGAAACATTTAATACAAACATCAGAAACTACTGAATTGTATTGCATACTTTCAAACAAAAATCATTTGTCATCAAATCAAATGTAAAATAATGCATCGTATACAACCTATTTCAAAAATTTTTAAACACATTGATTTTTTAACTTCTGGGTGACTTTTTAATATATACAGTATTCCTGTCACACATGAACAGAAGGAAGAATGTATTGTCCTTATAATTTTAAGTACTGAAGTTTTAAAGTTATTTAAAATATATATACACATATATTACTAAATTATAATATTATTTTGCACACACACATTTTTTGTTATTTTTTGCTCTAGGTTTCAAAGATGGACACATTTCCTTTCATGAGACATGTTACATTGTCTGAGGTCTCTTCATATTTCACACCTAATTAAATTTGGCCTCTTCTAATTTGGGGGAATTCTGGGCTCCTCTGGAGTGGCTCTGAGAAGTGAGCTTTCTTGGACTTCACGGGCCCCCACATCTGACTCCGGGCAGCATGAAGGATGAGAAGCCAGCACTCTGTGATGGGAGAGTCTAGTCAGAATGAGGAGGTTATGTTGTCCTTTAATTGTACATCTGAGGTTTTAATCTAGTAAATGCTTCACTAATTTGTAGTTCCCTGGAGCAAAATGAATGAAATTGGAAATAAAGTAGATGTTCCCTTTGGGAAATGATTGACAAGCATTTGGGATTTCCTGGCCATTCCACGAGAGACTCGTTCTCTCCCAGGCCCTTTCTTGAGTGGAAGGCTTTGAAGGAACTCAAGGGCCATTGGGTGCCCAGGGGCCTGGGAAGCAGGAAAGCTCACAGCCACATCTGCAATTTCAACCTGCCGCTGTGCTCTCTCTTACATGTAATCTGTGGCCTTCCAGGGGTGATGACTCAGGGAAATTACTTCTCTTCTCTTGTATGGTTTTGTTGCATTTTTACAGAAAGAGGTTTGTTTCTGACCCTAGTGAATTCCATTTAATGACATTTTAAAAGTCGCTAGGTTCTACAGGTGATTACTTGTTTCTATTCATGAATGAGAGATGGAGACATCTCGTCTACCTCCAAAGAGAAATTGAGAATATCATAAGCATGTAAAGGGGTTGGACATCCCACACTTACCTGATGTATTGAAGAAAAAGCTTTCTAATAATTAAAATAAAATGTGACTTGGTTATGGAAGTGAGAGCCTGAAATGCACGATGGAGCTTTCTGGGATGAAGTTGCCTGTTCTGTGCTGTCCCACACGAAAGTCACAAGCTGCTTGAATGAGGCTGCCGTGGCTAAGGAAGTGCATTCTTGATCGTATTTCATCTTCATTAATTCAAACTTAAATGCCCACATACACCAAGCAGGTATACACACTGGACAGTGCCCAAGAGAACCTTATACTTATTTTATATTGTTCTTTGTGTGGCTTTTACTACACAAAGAACAAGAGAAATTGTCTTAATTCTAATTAGAATTACATTCTAACAAATGTGTAGGAATATTTCATTTCTGAAACTGAACAGTTTATGATATTTTTTAAGCATCTGGCTTATACTATTAAGCCATTGACAAATAGGTTAATAATTTTTATTAATATACTGGTATCTTTTTTTGTTTAATGCAGTTTGTAGACCGATTAAAACTAAATGTGATGTAAATGTCAGTGTTACCATTTTCAGAATGGAATACCTGCAAGCCGCATGGTGAGATGACTGCAAACCTCACTGTTTGGGACGATCACTGGGGCAGCACTCAACAGAAGTTAGTGGAAAGACTCAGTTACGCTATTGTGAAAAGCCATGCAACTTGATTACTTTCAAGCATGGGCAGAAATTCACATTTAGTTAATCAGGTGTTATCAGAGAGAGGTCTGCAGGCCGCCACCTTCAGTGACTAAATAAACCCAACGTAATTAACACATACATGGCTAATAATTGGGGCCTTCAAGTTCTTGGAAGCCTGTTTCCACCTGTATCTTTGATATTTCTTTCCCAAGCTTGCTGATGCATTAATTAGCACTACCTGCAGAGAAAAGCTTACTCCACGGAGGGGTATCCCAGCACTTCCCTGGTCCCATTTAGTTTTCATGTTAAATTAGGAAGATGTCATTATCATGCATTAGTTTTTAAAATTTAGGATACAAACAGGTGACCTATTTTAGGCAATTTTTGGTCTCAGAGCCAACTGAGAGCAAGCAGAGTTCAGCAGAACCGCTCATAGCCATGGCTGCGCCCCGAGCCCCTGCCTGTCCCAGCATCAGCAGAACTGCTCACAGCCATGGCTGCGCCCCGAGCCCCTGCCCGTCCCAGCATCAGCAGAACTGCTCACAGCCATGGCTGTGCCCCAAGCCCCTGCCCGTCCCAGCACAGGCGTACTAGTGGCCAGGTCCCATTCCTCAGCTCTCACCGTTCATGTCCCTCTCCCTTGGCCAAGTGCTGATGGCGTTCCTCATGCACTCTCACTGAACAAGGATAAAAAATCCGCCTGATATATAAAAGCACCTGCTTCTGGCACAAATGCATCCTCTTAGCGAAGGGGAGAAAATATCAGTTGAGCAAGGAAGTTTTTAAATGACTTTTTGGACATAAACCTAATATAAGCTCAAAAATTTGAGAAAGAAAAGAATTGGAAAAAAGAAAAAATATGTATAATCTCACCACTCTCACAGATATGTTTCCATTTTTGTGCAATCACAATGTGATTGAAACCTGCTTTTCTGCTTAGCATATAAGTCATATAATCTTAGTTTTAATCACCGCATCATATTTCGGGGAAAATGTGTTTTTGTAGCTTCCATCATAGCCAACAAGTGATAAAAGTCTCCAGCACCAGGAATCCAGGCATTCTGAAGCCTGTGTTCTCCATGAGGGCTCCTTCCTCACCTGTGCAGCTGGAACCACGGGGGTCTCCCCAGAGCTAGGATGATGATAGCTTAGATGCTGAAGGGCTTTGCGGAGTGGGTTTTTCTGCTGCAGGGGTATATTTATCCTACAGAACCACGGACTGACTGTGTGGTGCTCTCTGAGCTCTGGTCCTCCCGTGGGACCCTGGTCATAAGGAGACTCAGCTTGACTCTCCTGCAGGGTGAACAAGCCAGGTCTCTGTCCTCCCCTGGTCTGACATTTGGGGAGACGGTGGACACACAGTCCCAGCATGCTTAGTAGACACCAGGATGCCAGCAGAGGAGGGGCAGGGAGAAAGTTCTAGAGCAGCAGAGCAGCTCATGAGTCAGATCACCTGAGGTCGCTGGTCTTGGCAGGACTTTAGTTCTGTCCTGAGTGAGACGTTGCTTCTCAAATCTCCCCGATGCCTTGCAGTTAGAGGCCAGTCCAGAGCTCTGGCTGTGGGGTGCAGGGCTGGGATGGGAGGCAGCAGGTGCTGAGGTTTCAATGGCAGCACACGTAGGGTCAGCTGCAGGAACTCAGTGTGGGGTGGACAGCGTCCTGGACCATCACCCAGAGGTCCACTCTGGCCACCAGCCATGGGGAAACGTTGCCGGGGTGAGGGGTGGGTGCGGGTTCAGGAGCCCCAGATGGACGGGTGGGTCAGGGTCCCTGCAGGAGCTGTGTGGAGATGTGGAGGAGAGGGATGCCGTGCATGTGTGGGGGTGCTCTCGGGGCCTGTCCCCAGGCTGGACACGAAGGCCATGCTTGGACGCATCACCAGGCAGTGGGTGTTGACAGATGAGGATGCCAAGACCCAACCCTTCTCACTCTCCCAGACTCGGGCTCAGGCCCACGCCCTGAGTCTGTTTCCACACCCAGCGAGAGGGGCCCACAGAATCCAATTTTCTGGGAATTAAAATAACTACAAAATTTGGAAATTCCATCACAAAGATTTCTTCTCCAAATGTCCTACTCACCTGAGAGTGCAGCATTCCCCTGCACATCATTGAAAATACCCGGGAATCAGGCAGCCGAAGAGACTTTCAATATCACTGCAGCCCTCAGCCTCACCGCAGATGTGCACTGGACAGAACTGTACTCCAGAAATCCGAAGTGTACATCTTTGTTAAGATATAACTATTGGGGATTATTTAAATAAGATTAAATAATGTCTTTTCCCTGTAACACATTAACAGAGAGACAGAGCCCCACTTTCAAGGGTAGAGAAGTTCACCTGCAATGGCTGCACTAAGAGTGCAGAGGCCTGGGGTGGGAGAGGGAGCAGCGAGTTAATTCTTCCTCACTGGACCCTAGAACAAAGCAGGCGGAGGCTTAGGTGTGGCACCACTAGTTCAAGAAAGAATCAGAATGAAGGTCTTCTAGAGATTTCTTTCCTGGCAATAATCTGATTATCAAACAGGATCTGCTTCTGCTCATTGCTCCCCGGACATCCACCCTGAGTAAAGTCTGGTTGCCGCCTGGCCCAGTGCTTGGGGACAGAGACAGAACGGCAGTGAGGCCGGGAGGGAAGCTGAGGCACTCGCCTTCTCCTGGGAGAACTGCTTTGATTTTGCCTTGAACAGGAAGGATGGGACACATTCAGAGATGTGCAAAGTATTTCACCACAAGGCTTGAAGACAGCGTAAGGAATCCAAAAATGTGTATTTCTATGTTCTTAAAACAACCATTTAAAATGTATGCATGTCTCTTGGTGCAAGGATCACGTCACGCCCTTCCCTCTTGGGCCTTGGCAAGGTAGGCACACTCCCTTGAAATGGCCTTCCTTGGCCTCCCTGTTTTCTGAAATCCAGCCTGTTCACCCAGGCCCAACACCAGCACAATGTGCGATGCACTGAGGGTCCAGTTTCCTGCCTCAGGATGTCAGCCCGGCCACTGTGACCTTTCCCCGCAGCGATCGCACTCACCCCGGCGGCTCTGTGCTCGGTCAGTGTCTTCCACCTGCGCCGGAACATAGAGGCCTTGGGGTAGGACGCCAGGCTTCCAGATTTGAGCCTCTCCCTGACGGCGCCCCTCGGCACGTGTTGCCCATTGTTTAAAGTCCAGGCCTTTAAGTAAAAAAGCTAATGAATAAATGAGAATATACTTATCTGCACCAAACAGCCCTGTGAGGAACGCAAGGACTCTGGAGGGAGGACCACGGATGGGCCAGCAGACGGGCCGCCAGGTGACCTCAGAAAGGAGGCTGCCTGTCCGAGCTCCGGGCTCTTCCTTAGTGAGGGGAGGGGCCGGCAAGATCGTCAGAAGTTCACGCGAGCCTGAAAATCCTGTTGCCCTAGGTGGAAATGGGGCAGGAGGATGGCTGAGGTCAGCATGTCACCTTTCCATGAGGACAGCTGTAGGACTGGCTGCTGGAGTTGCCTGCAAGTGGGATCAGGTTGCAGCATCACATGGAGGTGACAAACAGCATGGGCAGAGGGACGTGGCTCCCCCCCGGCTCTGCCGCCCAGCGTCTCACAACATCACCTGCTGCAAGGCCTCGGACGGGGGAGCAGGTGATGGAGGAAGGACATCCGGCCCAGCCGCTGGACCACAGGTCAGTGGAAGCCACATCGTTGCCCATCAGGTACGCCTGGCTGCCCCCTGTCATGCCCTGAGCCCACATGGCCCATCGACGGCCCTCCCCACAGCAGCGGGGAGGAGCCCAGGGTGCAGCGGAAAGATAAGTCTGGCCAGTGCTAAAGGAAGTCAGCAGAGTTTGACAATCTTAACCAACGTGAAAACACTAATAAAATAAGGAAAACACAGCGCTTTTCCCCCTGTTACATTAGCTTGTCTTCACAAAGCTGGTAACCTTCTGTGCCCACTTCACAGATGGGGAACCTGAGGCTTCTTGTGGATAAACGACTTGAATCTTTCCTTTTAAACTTATATTCACCTCCCACATTTAAAACTAATCTTGGGGGAAAAAAAAAAGAGCATTTCCTGTTTTCCACACCTGGGTTGTTTGTGGAGGGAAAGGAGAAGAATATTGGGTTGCTGAGAACATGGGCGTTCATCTCAGGCCAGCGCGCACACCCCTGGATCCGAGTCCTGGCTGCCCTCTCCTTGCCCTCTCCCCATCCTTCCCCCGACTGTAGATTTCCTGTCACTTTCTTCATACCCTGTCCCATAGAATCCAGTATCTTTGGCCATCCCTCATGGAGTCCGGTATCTTTGGCCATCCCTCTCCACCCCTCTCCATCTGGGTGGTGTTTATTATAGAGCCAGGTATCTTTGACCATCCCTCATAGAGTCCGGTATCTTTGGCCATCCCTCTCCACCCCTCTCCATCTGGGTGGTGTTTATTAGATGGAAGACACTCAGCCATCAGAACCCATCAGGTGCTGAATTTTCAGGCCAAATAGCTTTGAGTGTATTCTACTCTTTAGAACTTGTCTACTCTCAGGAAGTCAAGATCCATTTGCCAAATTTTCTATTCTTATTCCTTTGTTTTACGTTAAATCTGTCATGTTTTCAGCGGAGGCTCACAGGTGAGGGTCAGAGCTCTCTGAGCACTCCCCAGCAGGCCAGCACCCCGAGTCTGGGATTGGGGCTTTCTGTGCACCCAGAGCGGTGCCTGACGCCTGCCAGACGCTGAACAAATCATCAGTGAATTTAATTGAAGTAAAAATCTCAGTCATTCTTAATGCTGGCATTTCAGGGGGACATCTGTAGCAATTACAATGCCAAGTGCCTGACTGAGTTTGGATTCAATCAGCTCTTACTATCAAATAACGTGGTAGTGACTTGTGGCCTCTCCATATACAGCCTCGGAGGCGCTGGCATCTCTCTAAGTATTTCTCGTTTTTTTCTCATACCATGACGAGAGTTTTTGTCATTGAAAAATGTCTGCCTTTAGCTTTTAATTCCCAGGGATATCAAATGGAGTAAGTTTTTAGGTAAAATAAAAATAATTTAACATTTGTTTTTAGTTTTATTATATTTGAGATCCACTATTTTCTGTAAAAATGTATATATTTTAAAATATAGTCCGAATATTTAAATTGCATTGATAAAGTTTCCTTAAAGGCCTGGAAACATTTGAAAACCTGGGAGTGTCTCAAAACGTGCTGTGAGGCCACGACCCTGGAGAGCGGACCCTCTCTCCACCCGTCAGCAGCACCTGTGATTTCTATGGCCCCTCTGCAAAGGCCAAGGCAGGAGGCAGGAGCTGGGGCAGTGATTACGAGCACAGCCTTCAAAGCCAGACTGCTGGCTTCACTCCCTGCCTTGGCCACCCACAGGCTGTGTGATCCTCAGCAAGTTGCTTAACCTCTCGGTTTTCCCCATCGACACAGTGAGGATCATGCTGGCCCCTACCTGAGAGGTCATGATGATAAAATTAAATGGGCTCATGTTTGTAACATGCTCAGAATAGCACCTGGTGCCCAGAATAAGCTGTATAAGCATTTATTACAGAAAAGAATTAAATCCCAGAAAAGACAGGTAAGACCCAGCCCGTGAATGGCCTGGAGTTCTGAGACTCTGTGGAGGAGGGAGGGCATGCCAGAAAAAAAAGGACGAAGATAATTAACAAACTAAAATGTATCCCACTTCCAGAAAGGAATGAAATAAAACTTCTTATACTTAAAATTCCAACAACCAAGATCAAAATATTTCAAAGATAAAAGAATTCCATTTTTCGAGTATGTCTTTGCCTTATTCTAATATGGTACAATTTAAAAATACTCAGACTTGTAGATCAGGTTGAAAATCCTCAAATAAAAATGTTGATCAGCCCACAAGCCCATGGCTGATCTAGTCCTCACAGCTGCCTTCTCCCTGTCCTCACCACTTTGCAAATTCTAAACCATTTTCCTAGCTGGCATATTTTGGTCATCTTATTCTCTGTCATTTCTTTATTTTTCAAACTGCCTTAAATTCTGGCTTCAGTTCTACCTTTCTTTGGATGACATGTGTGTGAGGGTGAGAACACGATGGAAACAGAGGCACTTTTCATGCCCTGGTGGATGACTGGGGGTCGGAACATAGCTCTCCGAGACAATGATGGAGACATCCAGAAATCTCCTCCCTTCCGTTTCCCGTTCATGTAGATTCCAAGCCAGACCAGTCCCCAGGCTTCTTGGGGCAGCCTCTTTTTACAGAAGATTAGACTTCTGCTTCCCTAGTTACACACTAGCTCCACCTTCATGCGGCTGCACCAGCATCACCTTGATCAGTTACCCGTCAAGTACAATGCGTGGTGCTCCATTGTCCCTACAAATAATGCAGCTCATACAATGCGCGTCCTCCAGAATCCGTGTGGCGCTTCCGAGTTTCATGTCTCAGTGGTGACCTCCGTTGCAGCCTTGGCTTGGATGGTCACCTCTTACTATCAGTGATAACAATTTTGGTTTAAATCCTGAGCTCTCTTATCCATGCCAGTGGCATCTTACACTTGCAAACTCTTCACTTCCTTCAGAATGTCATGTTATCATTTGACCTACACAGGAATTTTTTCAACACATACTTGTTTAAGCCATCCTCATTGTGCCAGGCCCTGAAGAGGCTGAGGACTGAGGTGGCCTGAGAGCCTGGGGAGCAGCTGGGCCGGGCATCTGCCCTGTGAGATGAGGGGAGGGACACAGAGACCCTCAATCCAGACCCTTCACCCCTCTAGCCACCTGGGCTTCTGCAAGTCAATTAGACTTTCTGAGCTTCAGTTTTCTTATCTAGAAAAAGCAACAATACCCTCTGCCCTCCGGCTTCACTGGACTTACCTGGGTTCCCACAGGGGCACGCTTTGTCCAGCTCTCTGCAGAGGCCTGCAGCTGCAGGACATGAATGGGTATCCCGGTTCTCCAGGCCAGGGAACTGAGGAGCAGAGATAGGAGGGGCCCTCCTGGAATTCTCCAGCAGTGGCGGCTTCCAGCCAGGTCTGGAGGCAAATCTTCCCACAGAGTCCCCTCCATCAGCGCATGGAGACACGTGGTCTTGGCACACGGAGATTTCCGTAGCATCTTAAGGGTTAAATGAGTTGCCTAAGAGTGGAGGTTTTAATTTAGACATTTAAGTTGCTTGATTTTCAGTCCATCAGAATAATGACTTTTCTGTGTTAGCAGACTCGAAACCAGGAAGGGCCATGGATTAGACCGACTCTCAGACCCAGCTGCTCCTCCTCGGCTCCTTCTGTGTCACCTGCATTTCCTGTCCCTTTCCTCTCCCTCTGCAGGGAATTTGTGATGCGTTTAAAATTGCTCTTGTGTCCCGTGCACCAACACATAGCCCCAGCCTAGGGCAGGGTGGGTAAAGCAGAAGACGGGTGAGAAACAGATGGTACAAATGCCCGGCGGCCGGCTTGCGGAGCTGGGTCTCCACACACTGCAACCTGCTTCCAGACGTAGAACACTCTTCAGCAGTAACTTTCAGAAATGAATATTGTACTTCCATTAAAATTGTAATGCTGCTTTTCACAGAGACAAGATTTCGGCCCAATCTTCCATAACTGGAGTAGCAAACAATGTTGATTAACATTTTCAGTGTGCCATAGGCTCTGACAAATCACATAAAGAGAAAACACAGATCACGTAAAATGTCCCTTTTGGAGTTCTGCCTAGAACAGCTGATTCAGAGTTCACGATGGACTTGCCTGGCCAGGTCTTGTCTACAGGAGAAGAGGAAAATTCTTTCCACATGAGGTCTTTGGCCCAAAATCGCCAACTGAAAAGAGACCCCCGGCCACTGAGGCAAGGCTGGGCCATTTCCACAAGCTCCTAGTGCCAGCAGAGCGACCCTCTATGGCCACCTCCACCCTGTCCTGTCCTGCTGTGTGTTTGAGAAGTTTCCAGGCTGCTGCTCTCTGGGGCAGAGTCATTCATGACCTTCCCATAGCCACACAGAACAGGGAGGGAGCTGAGGAAGGAGAATGCCAGGGAAAGGCCCATCCCCCAGCACCAAGCGGGCTAGGAGTCCTGGACCGAGCCTTCGTATCAGCGTAATGGGACAGAGAGCTTGACGACTCCTCCCCAAATCCATGCAGCTTGGGTGCACTTTGGATTTCTGCCAAAGCAACAAGCTTTCTCTGCACCGTGAAATGATTTCAACCAATAGTTTCAGTGAAGAAATTCTCATTACTAGAGTCAGCATCTTCATGAGTCACCATCAGAACTGACATCACGCGACAGGTAGAGAAGAAGAAGAATGCCCTCTGAGTTCGACTTCTCGGCTCTGAAAAACCATCTGACAACCCTGATAGCTCATCAACCTTACAAATGGTCAATTTTTCAATGCAATGGATGAAGGCTCTTTATTTTTAATGTCATTTGAATTTAAAGCACTTATGAGGTGACTAGCTTGTTTCCTGGTATGGAAATTGGAGATCTGTGTGGTATAGGGAGCGGACACCGGCCCCAGATTCAAACAGCCTTGGGAGCTCCTGGCTTGCCACTTGCTGGGAAACCTGAACTCAGTACTTGGTTTTCTTCAAACCTCAACTTTTTCTCTCTGAAACTGGGATAACGATAATAATCATCTTCCAAGTCTAAGATGAGGACTAACTTAGATGAGTTAGCCTGTAAGTGCCTGATACTGTGTCTGGCAAACCGCAGGTAATCACTACCTACCACAGACCAGAACAGAGAGAAACGGCAGCGTGAAGTCCTGCCTGCCTCATCACCGTTCCTTCCACCTTAGAACTAAATGCTTCTCCCTGAAACCAGGGCATTCTCATTGTCTTGGAGCCTGTGAAGTGTGTAGGGCACGGAGTCCCATCTCTGTTATACCGACCACATGCAGGCACACGCGCAGGCTCACGCACATGCGTGCACCGGCACCGTGCACGGGACAAGGAGCCTCCAGGGCGTGCAGCTGGCTACTGGGGAGGACTTGGAGTGCCAGGTCTCATGAGACCCCCAGCTCACCTTCCCAACCTGCTGCGCCATCATCCCCGAACCACTTTCTTAGATGAAATGTCCAGGGCAGTTGGACAACACAACCCAGGTCCAGGACTGTGCTTTGTCTCTGGTGGAGGTACAGTGGCACGTGGAAAAGAGGATCGCAGCTAACACGTGATTCTAGTTTCTATTTTGACTGTGCATGGACCGGTGAGGCACAGACCGTGCCCTGGTGGCCATGCCAGGAGGCAGTCCTGGCTGAAGCTCTAGCACCCATGGCCTGCGGAAGCTCAGTGACAGCTGGTGTGTGTTCCAAAGGTTCCTGAGCTGTATATCCTTATCCGGGCTGAGGGCTGGTTAAGCTGAACCCGGTGTCGCTGAGAGGCCTTCCCCTCTCCCAGGAGCCCACTCCCATGGCCACCACACCTGAGGGCATCTCCCCTCTCTCCTCGGTGCCTGACAGCGCTGCAGTCAAGGAGCTGATCCAGGTTCTCAGGTTTCCTGCACACGATAGAACCAGCCTGCACCGCAGGGAGGAGGGGGGAGGAGGGAGCCTAGCAACCGTGTCTCCATAGCAATGCTCGCCTGCATCCCCCCTGCCTCTCAGCCCCAGGGCAGGCCCACGAGTGCCAGAGAAGGGGGAGCACAGAGAAGGCAGCCTGAGGAATGGACTCCCTTCCCTTCCTAAGCCTTCAAAGAGCCTTCCTCCCTGGCTGGGGACGCCTGCCCTGCCTTCAGGGCCGGGGAGAGGGAGCTCTGGAGACCTGCTCCTTGCCAGTGCTGATAAGACAGGAAGATTAAAAACCACTGCAAGCCTCTCATCCTCTAAGATCCTTCCCAATTATCAAGGGTTTCTTCCCTCCTTCCTTCCTTCCTTCCTTCCTTCCTTCCTTCCTTCCTTCCTTCCTCTTCTAGAAAATCATTCCTATTCTTTCTTTATAGCTTGCATAACAACAGATCATTTTTAAAAGGAGATTCTTTGCCTAAGAAGCACATTTTTTATATTATGCAAGTGCAGTTTCTATTAAAATACACTCTGAGACAGACATATTTTTAAATGATTTTCTTAAAAATCAGAGCCAAGGCTGGGCACGGTGGCTCACACCTGTAATCCCAGCACTTTGGGAGGCCAAGGCAGGCAGACCACCTGAGGTCAGGAGTTCAAAACCAGCCTGGCCAACCTGGTGAAACACCGTCTCTACTAAAAATACAAAAATTGGGTATGGAGGTGCATGCCTGTAGTCCCAGCTACTCGGGAGGCTGAGGCAGGGGAGTCACCTGAACCCGGGAGGCGGAAGTAGTAGTGAGCCAAGATCACGCCACTGTACTCCAGCCTGGTGACAGAGCAGGACTCTGTCAAAAAAAAAAAAAGCACAGAGCCAAAGTTGCTTCCCATTGAAGGTTTACTAAATAAAGATAGATATTTCTAATATGAAATTTGCCACAGTCAGCAGCTCCACCCTCCCGCCATAACATGTTCTTTTATTTGGACCACTTTTGGGGAAACAAATTAATGGAGAGTAGCTAATATAATGAAGGTAATGTGTGAACAGTGACCTTCATCTACATATTCAATTAATGAGCATATCTATATCTAATCAGCAAACTTTCATTGCATCCAGACTGCCATGAGGGGGAATTGCAGACGGAGCCATATGCAGCCTATGTCCTCTCTGGAGGAGAGCCAGGGAGCGTCCCAAGGTCCCCGCCCCCAGAAACCTGTGGACGTGGCTGCCAGGACCACTCTTGGCATCTGCCATTCACTGACTTGACTGTCTCCTAATCCTGCTCTGACAGATGAGCTTCCTCTCCCCAGCCAGAGGCAAGGAACACCCTTGAGACTGAAGATGAGGACTTTGGACTCAAGTTGGTGATTAGCGGTGCAGGAAAACCTGCCAGACGTGTGAACCCAACCTCCAAGGACGAGACATGAGATAGGCAGGAGGAAACAGGGCTGTGGGGCACGGGGTGAGAGCCAAGACAGTGGGGCCTCTGAAAGATGCTCCTAGCCTGAGTCCTGCGTGTGACCCTCGGTTCACTTCCCAGCAAGGCCCACCTTCATCCACACCTTCGCCCAAGGTCTCCCTGAGAGGCACCCTCACCCCGCACCCTTCTCTCCACTCAGTGACTTCCTGGGGCTGAAGCTGCTTCCCTGGCACTGCTCCGCTCTGCTTGCTGTGAGCAAGACTCTGTCTCTCTCTCTCCCTCTCTCTTTCTCTCTCTCTCCCTTCCTCCCTCCCTCTCTCCCCCAACCCTCTCTCCCTGGCTGTCCCTCTCCCTCTCCCTCTCTCCCCCATCCCTCTCT
>NW_026652288.1:1470102-1553750 GCF_009828535.3 Hylobates moloch | reverse complement strand
TCATGATCCGCACCTATGGAAGCTGTGGGCAGCAGGCGACGGGGCCCTCTCTGCCTCTCTCTCTCTCTCCCCCTTCCCTCTCCCTCTCTCCTTGCCTCTCTCTCTCCTCCCAACTCTCTCTCTCCCCCTCTTTCTCTGCCTGCCTCTCTCCTCCCCCGTATCTCTCTCTCTGCCCCTCTCTCTGTCCCACTGTCTCTCTCTGCCTGCCTCCTTCTCTCTCCTCCCCCCTCTCTCTCTGACTGCCTCTCTCTCTCTCTCCATCTGCCTCTCTCTCTCTGTCATCTTCGTAAGGCCATCATGATCCGCACCTATGGAAGCTGTGGGCAGCAGGCGACGGGGCCAGAGGTGTCTGTGGAGCCTTCATCCTTTGTTCACTCACAACACCCCGTGGTCCTGACTCTCTCTAGCTCTGACCTCTGTTGTAAGTGATCTTCCTTATCTATAAAAAAGATCCCCTTGGCTATGGTCTCCACCTCGGCTTGACCTACCTGCTTCCATCTGGCCCGTACTTCTTCCCACGAGGCATCTCCAGGCCGCCTCCTGGATGCACACTTTGAGCTGTTCCATCGCAGGCAACTTCCTTTCGCCCCTTTCAGTCTGGCCCTGCAGCACTGTCACAGACAGCCCTTAGACACTGTAGCTCGGAGGCTAAACAGTGCCTCTGAGGTGGGACAGCTTGGGTTCAAAGCCCACTCCCCACCGTGGGCAAATTCCTGAATGCCCGTGCCTATTTCTTCTGAAACAGGGATGGCGGCAGTAGCCTCTTGCTCAGGGGACTGATGGGAACAGCAAGTGAGCAGGCAGCATGTGGAGGAAGATGTCGTAAACACAGTGCTGCTGGCTCTTCTCATGGGGTCGTCTAACCCACCACGCACCTGTGTACTGAGCATGTACTAAGTGCTGGCTCTTCTTACCCACCCCTGCAGAGCTCACAGGCCTTCTTGCTACCCCTATGAAAGTTCACTAGTCCCTATGTGATCACCTGCACCACCACGCAAAAGAAGGCTGCCAGCCTCCCGGAGATCCGGGACCTCTGTAACCTGGCCTAGCTGCTTTAAAAAAAAGAAAAAGAAAAACAAGGAGGGGAGCTAAATTCTCTGCACTTTATTTAGTTCTTTAGTCCTCACAAGGACCCTAACGATGTGGACGGGCATTATATTTCCTATTTTACAGATGCAGAAACTAAGGCTCAGAAAGGTTCAGGGACTTGTTCTGAACACACGCCACACCAAGGGAATGGCAGAGCCTCAGGCCAAACCCAGTCTGGCTGTCTGACTCCAAGGCTCTTTGGCCGCACCCCTGAGTGCCTCAGCCTCAAAGCCCACAGGAACCCCCGCAGGGCTGCAGGAGCAGGGCTGCTGGCCAGGTGTGCAAGCAGCTGGGCTAGATGGGGTGTCCCTCAGCCCCGTCAGCCCCCTCACACATCCAGTGCACGTCGCACCTTTGTCTGCACCTTCCCCAAAGCAGGCACTGAGTCCCCCAGCCCCCAGCCCCCAGCCCAGTTCTCCACACAGACGCCCAGGGAGCCCGTAGCCTGGGGCAGATGCAGTAGCCTGGAGGGTTAGCACGCTGACACCCACTCAGGCGCCCTTCCCCTACCTCCCCACAAGAGTGCCTGGTGGGGACAGCACCCTGGGGCCCATAGAGCAGCAGCCTCTGGCAGAAGGCTGGTGACAGGAAAAACCAGAGCCTAAATAGAGTGGAAGCTCAGCAATCGGGCACGACTAAGCCAGGCTGAGCCCCAGCTCCCAGCTGAGAGCCAGGAAAGACACTCGGAACAGGCAGACCCCTCTGGCAGCAGCCACCGTCCTTCATCAGCTCTGTGAGCCTGGCATGTGGCTGGCTCCTCAGAACCTGTAGAGCTTGAAGGCTGCCCCGAAGTGGCTGCTGAGGGGGCTTCAAGCAGGGCCCAAGAACTTCCCACACCACCCTCTGTTCCGGGAGACGTTGAGGGTGGAGATGTGGAGGGAGCTTCACGTGCGGAGGGGCACCCGTGCTTCCCATCAGGGCTCAGCCCTGCCCTCCCAGACCCTGAATAAACGAGACGCCTGAACACAGAGACAGCTCTGCGCAGGAGGCAAAGCAGGAGCTCAGCCTGGGGACAGCAACTGGGGGACAGGGCCAGCTCTCCCATGGGGAGTGTCCGGCAAACCTTCTATGGGGCCCCATGTTGAACGGGAGCCAATAGGACAGACAGGGCTGGGGACACGGGGTCGGCACATGCCTGGCTGAAGCTGGGAAGGCCGGAGCTGGCAGGGAGGGAGCAGCCAGACTGTGGAGGGCCTGCTGGAGACTGGATGCACCCATGGCAGGGAGGGCTGTGGAGACCGTGGAGGGTGCAGCCCCCATGGCAGGGAGGGCTGTGGAGACCGTGGAGGGTGCAGCCCCCATGGCAGGGAGGGCTGTGGAGACCGTGGAGGGTGCAGCCCTAGGCAGGGGTTTCCAGAAGGCCCCGGACCTGCCAGGTCTGCTGGGGGCTTTCTTTCTGCATGTTGGGGAGGACATCGCACCACATGGCCCTTACACTAGAGTTGCCCTCCCCTAAGCATCCTGTCCGCTAAGACCCGTGGAAGCCTCCTGGAATTCCCTGAAGAGGCATCTTTGTTTCCCAGAGGGAAGGTATGGTCCCGCCCCTCACCATCCGCCCCGGGCCATGTCAAGCTGTGAAGAAAACCTGCAGCCGCAGCCCTGGGGGCATAAAGGCCAGTGGCAGGCGCCCATCCAGCCACCTTGTGATGCTCCCTGCACTTCTCAGCGGACCCCAGCCGTCCTTGAGCTCCTCCCCTGAGGACGAGCCCCACCACCCAGGGCAGCCGTTCCTTCCTCCGTCAACCATGGTCAGAGGCTCCTCCCTAGAGGGAGTCCCGAGACACTTAGGAATGTTCAGAACGAGATTTCTTTCTGCCTCATAACATTTACCTCCAATCTATTTTAAAGCAGTCATTTGTTTCCCTGGAGTCTTCTCTTCTCTGAGCTAACTATCCCCCCAAATATCCCCAAATGCCCCCCGTTTTTTTTTTTTTTTTTTCTCTCAAGTGACACGGTTCAAGTCCTTCCACTGTCGCCGCCACTGTCGGAATACAATCGGCACATGCCGTTTCTATCCTCCCGGGGGTCGGGCTGGAGCGGGACATGCTGTTTCTATCCTCCCGGGGGTCAGGCTGGAGCGGGACAGTACTCTGCAAGCGTGGCTGTCACGCTTCTGTGGCATCATGTGAAAGGAAGTCTGTGGGGATGAATGTCGGAATCTCAGCACATCTGAGCTCAGTCTTCTCACCCTTCGGTGGATCGCAGTTTTCTTGTTTTGCTCTTTTAAGCACATCTTCATTTTTTTCATCCAGCCTACTTTGCCTAACTTACTCTTGAAACAGATTCCAGATGGGAGTTGGCCTGTGCGTCTCCCGCAGGTGGCCAGCGTGGACTGAGCATGCCGGCAGCACCTTGGCTTATAGTCCCAAAGGCCACAGGACCCGTGAAAACAGCACACTCCACACTCAGTTCTCCTGAGTTAGGGATCTTTGGTTAAGGCACCCAGTAGAAAGTCGAGAGCCTCAGGAAGCAGGCCCTGTTTTTCTCTCCAAGAGGTCAGAGCAGGGATTGAGCCCCAAAGCTAGCACCGTCTCCATGGGGTGCCCAGCACCTCACATCTGTCCATCTGGGCCAGCCCTGTATCCCTGGCCTTCTGGATCACTCCACCGTTGTGAGCCTCCTGTTGGACACCAGTCTCCAGCATCTGTGGTGTATTTGTAATGCACCTGCAGCAGCTCCTCCTCTCCTCTCCTCCTCCTTTCTCCTTCTCCTCCCATCTTCCCCACTCCCCTCTCTCCTTGATTTTCCCTCTCCCCTGTCCACTCAGCCAATTCTCATCTTTCCCCAGGGAGCACACATCACTGATTCCAGAGCCAGAACAGAGATGGCCGCTTCCCTGCAGCGTTTGCAGCAGGTGCCCCAACCTCTCTCTCTGCCCTCCTTGGCCTCTTTGTAACCAGAGGGAAGACATGAGAAGCAGAGGACAGTGTAATTTTTAGCAACTGCTATGGATGGCTACTTCCTGACACAGAGGTCTAGATATATTTTATTTCCTTTCCTAGAATCTTCTTCAATCTTCTCAATTTTATATGACCTGGAAAGTCCACGTGAACTGATCATTAAAAAGCACAAAGAGAAACGAATGAGCCCTTGAGCTTTAAAAACAAATGAACTCACCCCGTAGGTCACATGATAGATTCTAGATTTGGAGGGGTGGGCATTATTGATAACAAGGGAACAGGTAAGAAGAGTTTAGTGCAGTCAAAACGCACCAGAAGGTAAGAGATGGTTCCTGTAATCTCAGCTTTGTTGCTCCTTGTTGACCTTAAAGGTACTTAACTCTTTACATCTGTTTCCTTGCCTGCAAAATAAAGATTTTTTGATTATTTTTTTAAAAACCTTTTGAAAAATTAAGTCTGTGAAATAATTTGTAAATTTGACAAATGAAACAAAGTTTGAAATGAGGGAAAAGGCAGATTCCGTGGTAGAAAGGAAGAATATGTTCCATTTTCTTTTTTAAATAAGAGGCTGAAAGAGGAGAAAATAAACCCCAAAAAAGTTTTAAGATCATACTTATAAACAAGAGGATAGGGGCATGAGGCAGAATTTGGGAGGAAGAAAGAGAAAACATCAAGTGACCCCAGGGTGTGAAAAATCTTAGCGAATTCCGGGATTACACAGGCTGCAGGCCGATCCAAGATTACACAGGCTGCAGGGGGATCCAGGATTACACAGGCTGCAGGCGGATCTAGGATTACACAGGCTGCAGGGGGATCCAGGATTACACAGGCTGCAGGGGGATCCAGGATTACACAGGCTGCAGGGGGATCCAGGATTACACAGGCTGCAGGCAGATCTAGGATTACACAGGCTGCAGGGGGATCTAGGATTGCACAGGCTGCAGGGGGATCCAGGATTACACAGGCTGCAGGCAGATCTAGGATTACACAGGCTGCAGGTGGATCTAGGATTACACAGGCTGCAGGTGGATCCAGGATTACACAGGCTGCAGGGGGATCCAGGATTACACAGGCTGCAGGCAGATCTAGGATTACACAGGCTGCAGGTGGATCCAGGATTACACAGGCTGCAGGTGGATCCAGGATTACACAGGCTGCAGGCAGATCTGGATTACACAGGCTGCAGGCAGATCTAGGATTACACAGGCTGCAGGCAGATCTAGGATTACACAGGCTGCAGGCAGAGCTAGGATTACACAGGCTGCAGGTGGATCCAGGATTACACAGGCTGCAGGCAGATCTGGATTACACAGGCTGCAGGTGGATCTAGGATTACACAGGCTGCAGGTGGATCCAGGATTACACAGGCTGCAGGTGGATCTAGGATTACACAGGCTGCAGGGGGATCTAGGATTGCACAGGCTGCAGGGGGATCTAGTTACTCACAGGCAGGCGAATAGGATTACACAGGTGCAGGTGGATCGAGTTGCACAGGTTCAGGCAGCAGGTGGATCTAGGATTACACAGGCTGCAGGTGGATCCAGGATTACACAGGCTGCAGGTGGATCTAGGATTACACAGGCTGCAGGGGGATCTAGGATTGCACAGGCTGCAGGCAGAGCTAGGATTACACAGGCTGCAGGCAGATCTGGATTACACAGGCTGCAGGCAGATCTGGATTACACAGGCTGCAGGCAGATCTAGGATTACACAGGCTGCAGGTAGATCTAGGATTACACAGGCTGCAGGGGGATCCAGGATTACACAGGCTGCAGGCGGATCTGGATTACACAGGCTGCAGGTGGATCTGGATTACACAGGCTGCAGGCGGATCTAGGATTACACAGGCTGCAGGCGGATCTGGATTACACAGGCTGCAGGCAGATCTAGGATTACAAAGGCTGCAGGTAGATCTAGGATTACACAACAGTTACACCGGGCAGGGGATTTAAGGACACAGGCTGCAGGCGGAACAGTTACACAGGTGCGGGGACAGGGGGATCCAGGATTACACAGGCTGCAGGCAGATCTAGGATTGCACAGGCTGCAGGCGGAGCACAGCCTCTTTAACACCCCCCCCCAAACCCCGATTAGAATACAAAATCTTTTCCCTATGAGACAAGTTAAGGGCTACAAAAAAAAGATTCACAAACCAGGCAAACAAGAAAAAATAGAAAGCACAAAAATAACACGAATGTAAAAGATGAGGATCAACATTTCTGCTAAAGTGGAAAAACATGTACATCCCCTCCTGTCTAGGTGGCTCTAGAAATCCTTCGTTTATCCTGTCCTGGAGACCTGCCTCTCCTAAGGCAAGCTGACGTCTACCAGCTTTTGAAAACTGATTTGCTTTTAAATTCTCTGAACCTCCCTTATGTAACTGAAAAGGAGTCTAAACCCTCCCGGAGGGAGATAGGAAGTGGCCGTCCCTGTGCCAGGGTTCAGCAGTGGAAGAAGTCGCTGCCCTCAGGACCCCTCCAGGCGCACACAGGAGTCTGTGTCTGACCCCACAGAATGGGTCTTTCAGTTCCTCAGGGCCTCAGGGTCCTCAGATTTAAAAAACAATGAGCTGTGTCGGGTTTTTGGCCATTGTTGCCGCTTCCCTCTGTGCCCTCTGGGGCTAGGAGTGAGTGTGTGTGCACAAGTATGTGTGTGTGAGGTGAGCAGTGGTGGTGCTGGCCATGACCGTGGTTGCCGTGGTGGTGCTGGATCCTCCGTCTCGGTCTCACAGGCAATCCAGTGGGTTCTTGGTGTTGGAAAATTGGTGTTGTCAAGGCAGTAGCCCTTGCAAAGAACCCCTCCCAGCCCCCACCATTAACCCTCCAGGATGAATGACTCCTCATCCCACAGGGGGTTCCTTACCCTCAGGGACAAACCGTCCTTGCCTCTGAGAGTGCTAAGGACAAAGGACTGTTTGTGAAAGCATCTCTAGACCGTCTAATAATGGCTGTGTGGAGAGTAAGGTAGAGATGCTCAGTCTTACACATCTCATCCCGGATCCCACCGCCAGAAAGGAATTCCCTGCAACAACCTGCATAAAATGTATTTTAAAACATGTTTTTACTACATATGAATGGTATTAGCTGCCTTAGAGCTCAATGTAATCAACTCAAGGTGAGTGCCTGTCTTGCGACCCCAGGCCCCAGCATCCCAGCCCTGAGTGAGGTCCCTTTGCATGTGGAATTGGGGGCCCCACCTGCATCCCGAGCGTGTGGTTGAATGCATCAGGCCCTGGATGAAACTCACTCTTCCACACGAGGGCGAGAGGCTGGGGTGGTGTTTCTGTTGCCTTGCGTCAGCTGCACCAGTCACCTTTTGTATTTTTTTTTTGCATGGGTCCTCCGAGTCCAACCCCAATACTGGCTCCGGCTGCCCCAGCCTCTTGCTTAGCCGCTCCACTGCTGCTGGACGTGCATGTGCTCTGGCAGCAGTTCCCATGGACACATCCCGTTAAGTGAATGGGACGTCAGGATGTGCTAGGTACGTTCTGCCGCACTGGACAGGAGCCTATTGCTGGATGTACTTGGGGCGCCTTTCGGCCCTGCAGCGGTTCGCAGTGTTGGCAACAAGGGCAGCATGATCAACACAGAGGGATAAGTGAAGATTCCTAGGCTGCATGGTCAAGAAACAGACAAACTGCATGCAGCATGGACAGTGACGCTGCCATGACAGCCCCTGGGTGCTCCCCAAACAGCCAAACTGCAGCGAGAGGGTCCCCAGAAAACAAGCCCAGGAGTGGGGCCAGACCTGTCACCAGCGCAGGCTGGGTCCACTTTCCCAGAGCCCCTCTCATCCAGCGCGCTGTCAGGAGTGGGACCAGACCCATCACCAGCGCGGCCCGGGTCCACTTTCCCAGAGCCCCTCTCATCCGGCGCGCTGTCCCCAAAGCTGGGGCAGCATGCGTGCGTCCTCCAGGGCATCAGGGCACCAGGGCCAGGGGGCAGGGCGGCTGGATGGGATGTGGTGCAGGTGAGAGGCTGACCCAGTGCTAATATAGGCACTGGAGCCACAAGCCACAGTGTAAATCCCCTGGCCAATATTCCTGCTGATCAGCGGGTGATACCATCTGCATGTCATCCAGATAAACTTAGGTGTGTTCTGGTTACTACAGTTACTGGGCATGATAGAATTAATAATGCTTCTTCACCCGCCCAGTTGCTATTTTGCCTGCCATAACCCCACAGTTCTTGGACACTCTCAGCCACAAGGCCCTACAACCAGAACTTTGGCGTTTCATTTACATGATGACCCTGGCACGTTCTGAGTGACCTGAGGCCTAGCCCATTCCAAAATGTTATCTGCATCGTGAAAAAGACGCTTTTAAAAAATTATGATAAGGGTACTTTTAAAATTATTTCCCATGTATTTTTTGTTATTTTCTAGTGTAATTTAAAAAGTGCTGGGAACCAAAAGAAAGAAAGGTGTTTTGTGTTTACATATATCAGAAAGCAAGCGTTCCACCTAAATGCCACTAATATAAAGTCTACTTCACACATTGAAATGTGTAGCTTTTCCTAATACTGGAATATCCTAGACATCATTTTGTCAAAAACCCTCACCTGACTTCCGGGAAACCAAGCAGAATGGGAGACCCTCTAAGAATCTCAGGGACAAAGGCTCCCAGGAGACCCAGAAGGGCTGAAGCTTAGTGAGAAGAGCACCCTCCCCCCAGGCTGTCAGGGTGTGTGTGCAGCACTCTTGCAGTATCTGGTACTTCTAAGTAGCAGGCATGCCGCCGCACCCTTTCCTAATGAGTGGCTTTGGGAAAGGGAATTCAGAGAGGGCACCAGGCAGGGGGGCTGAGGTGCCTATGGGGGAGGCAGTGGAGACTCCACCCGGGAGAAGGTAGCAAAAGGTGGCTTGGAAAATATCAAAGCCCCGTGCGGGATCCTGCACTGCCGTGTTAGCGTGGGAGAAAGTGCAAAATACGCATACTTCACATGGAATTCCAAAAGAAGACAAAATCACTGAATGTCTTACAAACTGCAAAGTGATTTACAAGAATTGCCTTTCCTTGAATTTTAGGTAATCTCTTTAAGAAATTGGCCAGAAGTGACACAGGACAGTTGTTTCCCAGCGTCCCCGGGGGGTTGGTTCCAGGACCCCTGAGGATACCAAATCCAAGGGGGCTCCTGTCCCTGCTACGAGCTGCACACATCCTCTCATGCATTTTAACTTTCTCTGGATTACATACAATTCTTAATACAAAGTAAATGCTATTGACGGGGTTGTTATAGTGTATTTTTAAAATTTGTATTACTTTTATTGTTTTTTATCATTTTTCTCTGAATATTTTTGATCTTTCATTTGTTGAATCCAAGGATGTGGAGCAGTCACATACAGAGGATCAGCTCTGAACTGCTTGCTCCTAAGTAGCCTGGTCTCTTTCTGTTTGGAAAGAAAGTTGCAGCAGTGCAGACTAAAAATGAGTATCGAGCCTTTTTCTCTCATTTGAAATGTCTTTATTTTGCCTTTCTCTACATTTTTTATTGTTTCCCATTTATATGACAATAAGAATCAAAATTAAAATATATATTTAGGCTGGGTGTGGTGGCTCATGCCCATAATCCCAGCACTTTGGGAGGTCAAGGCGGGCAGATTACTTGAGGTCAGGAGTTTGAGACCAGCCTGGCCCACATGGCGAAACCCCTGTCTCTACAAAAATACAAAAGATTAGCTGGGTATGGTGGCACACGCCTGTAATCCCAGCTGCTGGGAAGGCTGAGACAGGAGAATCGCTTGAACCCGGGAGAAGGAGGTTGCAGTGAGCCGAGATTGCACCACTGTGCTCCAGCCTGGGCAACAGAGTGAGACTCTGTCTCAAATTAAAAAAATAATAATAATACGTATTTAAAAAAAATTTTTTTACCATGTCTCTGGTGCTTCAGAGCAATACATATTTTTAGAACCAGATCTGTTTAGGCAAAAAACAAGTTTTAAAATTGAAACTTCCATGTAAGTGGGGCAAAGTCTTATTCATGTGGCCAGAATCATTCTGATTTACAAATATGTTTTTCTCCTATAGGTAAGGCCTAATTATACATTTTTGTTATTTTCTTTTAATTCGGGGGATAAAGAAAAAAATCTATTTTTTCACATTTTGTGTTTTACTACTGAAGTCTCCATGATAGAGCTACCATGAAACAAAGGAATGAAAAAAGACACATGAAAGGGGCTCTCTGAGAAATTCTTAGAAGAACTCAAAAGTCTCTCCATCTGATATTTACATTATTACTCAAATATTCAATGTTGTTCTGTACATTTTAGCTGCTGAGCTCAACATCAGGGGAGCCTTTGAGGAATGACTCAATGAGATGAGGGCAGCCTCAGAGATCAGTAATCCAGACAGAGCTGAAACATTCTGGGAGTCCTTTTAGCCTTCATTTAGAAGACTTTAAAAAATAAATAAATAACTAGTTAACTCAGTCAAGATGAGAGATTGTGTCTCTTCTAGGTAGTTCTCCCTTTAGACTGATTTGGAGATAGATGGTGGTGGACCGGCTGGGTCTTGGCCCGCAGTCATGCTCCTGTAAGATGCTGAGTCAGGCTGGGAGGACTCCCAGGCCCTGCTGACTGGCTGGGTCTCACCCTGTGGTCATGCTCCTGTGAAACGCTGAGTCAGGCTGGGAGGACTCCCAGGCCCTGCCTCACAGGCATGTGGCCTCTGAGCCTCCACGTGCACTTGCTCTGCAGGTGATGGTAGGAGGTTGTCCTAACTGACTCTGGGTGTTCAACACGTGTCTGACAAAAGCACGTGGCAGCTTGTCCCGACCCCTGGGCAATGAATGTCTGTGCTGTGGGCTCTGTCCTGGCCTTTGTCTCCAGGAGTCTCTGCCTTGTTTTCTAACGGCATTGATGTAAAGTGGGTTTAGGCAGTAAAATGTGCTGTACTGTGAGCATTCATTTAACTAGAGGCAGCCCTATCCTGAAGAGCATGTCGTGCTTCCAATGCCTTGCTTAATAGAACTGCAAGCATTTATTTAATTTCCATACTATTTCCTTTTGAAAGAGAGAGGATGGGATGATAGACTCTAGAGGGAGCACTTTCAAGACATTCGTATGAATAACTGGCTACAATACAGCCTCAGTCGGTAGACACAGCTGTTTCATGTACACCACCCTGCTTCAGGTTGTGGTTTTGTAAATGGGAGGGAATCAGCACAGCAATGGGTTTATGTCCTGGGAAGGACACATCAGAGGGTATCTGAAAAGCCAGTTGGTGAGCGTCCCAGCTGCGTGATGTGCACCAATGGAAAACAATGTTTTTTTATGATGATGTATTTTAATGCCTAGATTTCGAGCTCTTCTTTTATGTTAGCGGACACATCTTATGACCTCCATGGACGTGTGGTCAATGCTGCTTCTTACACAGGCTCACAGAGATTGTTTCTTTGGTGGTGAATAGTAAAGACAAGGCCAGGAGCACAAAGGGGACGAGGGGTCAATTCCAAGGGTTCCCTCAGATGCCTCAGATCTGCAAAAGCAACAGGAACAGCTGTTTTTACCTGAGAAGGGCTCTTGCCTTAAAGTCAGAGTTCCAAAGGCTTATCAGTGTCCCTGTCTTTTACTTTTTGTTTTCTTGTTGTTGCTTGGGTGTTTTTGTTTTGTTTTGTTTTGTTTTGTTTTTTTAGAATTTGCCTGAATTCTGCATGTCAGCTCTAATGTAAGTACTGCTTAAAATATTTTATTATGATTTTTCCATCACCATTCTTAAATGTCTATACAAGACAAATTTTTTCAACCAGATAGTAATATGTACAACCAAAAGTTGTTTTCTCTTAAATTCTTTTTCCATTTTTTTCTTTTTTTTTCTCTCTTAAATTCTTAATCTCAAGCAAACCCATTACCAGAGATGAAGCAAGATCCGGAATATTTTTGTCTTGAAAATATCCGTGGAGCAGCTCGTGTGGGTTTCAAGATTATTTGTTCATCATTTTCTTTCTCCAGTTGTTTTTACCAATAGTATCTTTGGAATAGAAAAGAAAATATATACATATGTGTATATAACCAAGCGTTTTATTTAATGCAAGTTTACACCTTAACCATCTACAGGAACTTAGAATAGCCTTGCTGCTATTGTTCATGGTAACTCAGGAAAGCAGGCGGGGCGCTAGGTGAGTGGTGCTCTTTCCAACCCCTCTCTGCTCCCCAGCAGCCTGAGTGCTGCAGCGCTGAGAGCCGGAGCCTCCCTGAAAGGGAGCTGAGAGGCCGTTTCCATGGAAACCCAGTCAATCTCTTCTGCCATTTCCAAACCCAAGCTGTGCAGCACAGGCTGCCATCTGATTCTGTCCACGGGGGATGCTGATTGTCCCACCTGGGCTTTCTTCGTGGAAAAGGCATGCTCCTAGATGGGCAGATACAAATCGCATGTTTGTAAATCGATTTCACGCCACGCGCATTGTCGAGGATCCTGGAGCTGACGCCGTTTGAGAGGCGAAGATCCCTTTTGTTAGATAAACAGTCACTTCCCCATCCATCGACTTCAGAACATTGTATTTTTTTAATGTTGAGATTTCTTAAAGCTAGGAAATTTGTATGTAAATCTGTGGGTTTTTAAAGAACCTTAAATTCTTGAACAGTAACATAAAAATGGATACCAAGAGCGGCTGGAAGGAGGAACCCTTGAAAAGCCATCCTGGGCTGCCTTATGTGGTCTAGAAGCACCACCTAAAGACGGAAAAGCTGAATTACTACCCCCGAAAACCGGGGGCTGGTTATCTCAGGGAGACACAGCCAGTGTTTCTAGCACGTCTCTGCTCTGGGCGCTAGTGAGGACGTTGAGGGCAGCCTGAACTGTGGCTGTTCACAGGAACCTGTGCAGGCGGGTGGAGAGGCGTCTCAAGAGAAGGAGAGGACGTCAGGCCCAGGAGGACTGTGAACCTTCTCAGGCCAAACAGCTTCTCCACATTCATTCACATGGCTAGCAAGTGCACGCCTGGGATGCACGCCCCACCCGCCCAACTGGAAACCCTGGAAATGAGAACAATTCCTTTTAAGAGAGAAAAGCCTCTTTCCAGTGATTTTTTTTTTTTTCTTCCTCGGTACAGTGAAAGCTCTAAAAATGAGCTAAATCAATATAGTTTTGTTTGTTTTCATGATGAAAAAGGACATTTTAAAACCTTTTTTTACTGAAACCTAGTTTGATTTTAAAATTAAGGAAATAGCACTCATCTAATCCCATTGGTGTAGACTTCAGCACCACATGTGCTATTTGCCATTAATCTCATCACACAAGTCTGCACCTGAGTAGTGCTTATTTATCGGACTTGGGTAGAGCCCTCCATATGTATCATTAATCTCTTTACATAATCACATTTAACGATATGGTCCAGTAATCTCAAAAAAAGCGCTACTTTAAAGACTAATCAATAAACAAAACAAAACCCACACAGTGTCCCCCCGCCACCCTCAAAGCTAGCAGTTTTGAGTTGTATTTATACTGAGACCTAATGTTTTCAAAGTAGTTCAGGTTCTCCAACAGCCCCATCCTACCCAAAAAATGCAGCAAGAGCCATCAATTATTTTATTCTACCCTCCCAAATTTTATTAATCCAGTGTTCTTTAGATTTTTAAGATATAAATTGGGAAAGTGTTATTAATAAGCTTTTTTAAAAGGCATATTCTCCTATAACAAGAAGGACATATAAACCAAGCAATAAAAGTATTTGACAGGACATTAAGTTACCACAGGCACTGGTTAAAACACCTATTTTCTTATCAAACAATGGATTATACTTTCATAAATGACATTTAAACACATAAAAACTACCACAAAAACTTTTATAGGTAGTAAAAATATGATTTTCACTGAATTATTTGGCTATAATATCTCACTTTAAATTTGAGCAGAGGAGTCAACTTCCTTCTGCCCCAACAAAAAAGAACATCTCAAAAATGTTTAGCCATATTAAAATGAGTAAATTTTAAATAAACTGCACTATGTACTTGAATTAGAAAGTTTAAGAATCCTTTTCTTAAGCAAAAAGTAATACCAAGTATGTATTGGTGGCTGGTAGGAAAAATTGGTTTCTTGATACATTTTTAATACAGATACGTGCACCACGATTAGCTTCTCTTGGGTAGAATGATTTTTGTTGCCTTCAAATATGTCTTCCTATGTAAGCATATGGGTTTGGAGTTTACCCACATAAGGTGTCATTTGAAAAACCAGCTAGTTAAGTTCAGTCATTTATTTTTTAGACAATAATTACTTAACAACTGACTGAATAGTCTTATGATCAAACTTTAAGTGTATGTGAACAGCTGTTACTTGAACAAAAGTCAGGTCTAACAATTGGATTTGGAGTTGTTGCTCATGATACGCAGACACTGTTTGAAATACCTCATCACTGTTCTGCCTCAAACTCCTCTTTTAAAAACCCCAATTCCCCATAGGCTAAAGAGCAGTGATGGGAGCACACAGAAGAACCCTTTACTGCTTCTTCACTCAGTGACCCTCTCATTGTCCCCGGGAGCAGGTCATAAATTAGACTTTTCCTCTAATATGATATGGAAAACTTCCATTTCTATACCCTGAGATCTAGAGTTCTGTTCCCTTTCTTAGGACTAAAGGAGAGTACTGAAAACCATTTACACATCCAAGTGTCAAAATATGACATTCATACACTTGAAATTCAGCCAATTTCATGTGTTTCCACTCTAATCCCTGCCATTCTCCTCTGACCTTGAGAAAGGCCACCTGTAAGCAAGCACTTTGCTGTCCTGGTCTCAGCCCCCAGTACCCTATCCACAGTGACTTTCTGAGTGGAAAGCAAATTGAAATCTCTGGGAGCAGTAGACATGTATTAAAATATTTTTAAATTGTGATTCTTGATCTTGACAAGAATTCAGGTACTCACTGAGGTGGGAAGGGGCATGGAGTATGCTTTGATGCTTCCTACTAGGGGTAATATTGCAAAGTTGCTTTATCCTTGTCATTTTTGGGGACTTACAAATGTAATAGAAATAAAGATGAATTTTTTCTTAATTTTTACATTCATGGTGGGTGCAAATGCAACTGAAATAGCTCAAAGTAAAAATGTGTTTGCAGTGCTATCTTATTATTTGAGACAGCATAGTTAAGAAGTTATACGGAGGGCAATATAATTATAAAGCTCTTTTTCTTAAAATAAGTCTCTGATTAGAGAAATGGCAAGACCTTAATTAAGAAATGGGATGGGGTCACCTCAGTAGGCTTCAGCAGATGAGCGTACGTCCCCATGAACCGTTCAGAGCGTCTCCACTGACTGACCTGGTGGATCTGAACTGATTTATGTTCTACTCATGTCGCTCAAGAGTAACAACTATTTTAAGCTCTGTCAAACCTGCCTGAGTGCACAGTGGTCATCGGAAAGACGGTCGGCCTGCATTCCCATGGTCCAGATGCGGGTCGCTACCCTCACTGCTCCCTGGGGCCACCCAGGCTGGCCGCAGCCCTGGCCAGTCCGTGGAATGGGTGCCTCTGTAGTGCTGGGGTCTGAGTTCAGACTAAGACCATTCTCTCAGACCTTGGGGCATGTCTGTTCATGTGTGAGCCTTGCTTCACGTGTGGGCTGGTGCAATAACAAGCCCTGTGGTTGCTGGCTCTGCCGAGCTTTAAGAATGAGGGGAGAAAAGGTGGGCTGTTAGGAGGGAATACAGATTCTAGAATGAGCAGCCTATGGACCAAAAGTGCGGCGTCTGCCCCAGAGACTGTGGGGAGCTGAGCAGCCACGAAGCTCCCGGTGCTCTGGAAGGTGTGTGTGTGGCCACGGTGACTTCCAGCTCCGTGAGGGAGCTTCCGGCTCCACTCAGCCTCTTTCAAGTAGGAAGTGAAGCAATAGAGTTAGTTTGCTTTTTGGAGTAAAAAAAGTTAATTGTTCAGGGAACTTTAATTCTTTCCATTTTAACACAATTTGCATTTTTTATTGTAGGTGCCCCACGCCTGGCTGTGATGGTTCTGGACATATCACCGGCAATTATGCTTCTCATCGGAGGTATGTAGAGATGCTACTCTTCTCTCCAAAATGCTCTTTCTCACTGAAATGGCAGGAATATCACTCATGTCAGGCTCCAAGCCTTGCAAAGTTTGACACCATGGGCAAAATTAAGGATCTAGAGACTCTTAGCGCCATAAAGCAGTGACGTCCTCATTGGAGCTTCTCTTAGAAAGCAAACCTTCCTTTTCCAGGGCCACTGGGTCCTCTCAGGACGTCTCACGTGCAGTGCGAGTGGCCCCACTGAGAAACATTCCTACCTACCCAGCAGTACTTCTTCTAAATCGGAAGAGTAAAGGAAAAAGAACAGTATCTACTATAAGATCCCCGAGAAAAGCCATCAAGAGACACACATTCTAATGCCACTGAGAGTTGGTCTCTTAAATATTAAGATTGGACCACAAAGCTGTACAGTTATTCTAAGCAGAATGTAACATTAAGAAGCACTTAATGTTACAAAGTCTAGGCGCTGTCTCTCCCAAAGAGAAGGTAGTGTCTAAAATATAATATAGAGATTTGGTCATGTGAGATAACAAAAACTCTATACTACTTGACATTCAGTAACTACTGGATGAACATGGAATTTAGGACAGGCACTATTTAGCCGAGAATGGAAAGAAATCATGGTACTATTCGAGAAAAAATTTACCACTTGTTAAAGATGGTACATCAGACTATTCAAGGGGGGGTGGGCAGGGCAAGAGGTCCAGGGGCCATGCAATGAGCTCCTGCAGTCAGGGAGACTGGACTCAACTCGAACCCTAATGAGGACAAGTGGGGATTTACAACCAAGGAGCAGGTTGGGGTCAGTGGATGGAAAATTCCCCACGGGAACCATCAAGGAGAAGGGATTTCTGGCCAGATGGACTTGATGGGATCATTGCCGATGGCCAGCCAGGGTGGTAGGATATCCGAATGCTCAGACACGGATGGTGGGGAATTGTACTTAAACTGATTTAGAAGGATTCTTGCTCAAACTGGATCCTACAAGCACAGAGAGGGAAGCCAAGGTCGGGTGCATTCTAGTAAAGGACCCAGAGGAGCTCAACTAAAGTTTTGGTCAAGAAGAAAAGCTTTGTGAATATATTGTCCACACAAAGGCGAATCCACTACATGCCATGAATGTTGAAGTCATGTTTAGATGCGCCAACAGCCAATGCCAAGGTAAAGACAAGAATGTTTCTGAAATAGGCCGATTTAAAGTGAAGTCTCCCTGTATGGGAAACAGTGCTGCATCTATCAAATAAACTAAGTTGTAAGGTATCTCTCCCTTTCATCTCTCTAAATTTTAGATTATAAAGTAGGCAGCCCAGAAGCAGGTGAGGCCTCCTGCTTTTTTTAACATACTGCTTGCAAGAAAAAAGAAAGAAAGAGAGAAAAGACAGGGAAGGAAGCAAGGAAGGAAGGAAGGGAGGAAGGAAGGAAGGGAGGGAGGGAGGGGAAGGGAAGGGGAGGGGGAGGGGAAGGGAAGGGGAGGGGGAGGGGAAGAGAAAAGAAGGGAAGGGAAAGGAAGGGAAGGGAAGGGAGGAGGGGAAGAAGGGAGGAGGGAGGTGAAGAAGGGAGGGGAGTGAGGGAAGGGAGGGAGAGAGGGAGATAAAGGAAGCTAGGAGAGTTAAAGACAGTGTCAGCAGTGGATAATGACCCCCGCCCCCCCCCACCCCCCAGAGCACGGTTGTCTGTACAGAGTAGCTGAGTGAAACCTGCTGTCTGTCCCTGAGTGACCAGATCCCGACAGTCAGAATGGAGGACCCTCACCTGACTGGCTGGCGTTTTGGATTAGAAACAGAACTCGCAGGATGATTGTTTTGTCATTAAAATCTCACTGAAAGTAATTTGTTCCTGTGCTCACATCCCAGCCATTTGAGAGCTATGTTTAAACAGCACGTGTCTATGAAAAGCGCAAATTGTGAATGCCACCAAAGAAAAATCAAGTATGCAACTTGTGGGAGGATTCTCCAGACTTGGTGCCAACGTCTCATGCTCTTGACCCAAATTCCTGAGCCTCTGCAGTGCTGGCATGTGGGGGCAGATGGCTGTTTGCCATGGGGGCCGTCCTCCGCACCGCAGGACCTGTGCGGCATCCCTGGGCCTCACCCACCAGATGCCAGGAGCATCCACCCCTTCATGACAACCAAAGATGCCTGCAGTCATTGCTGAGTGGCCCCTGGGGGGACCACTGCCACAGACCAGGGGCAGCAGAGGGCTTATGATATTGATGTGGCTTCACCAGGCAGCACAGAAACAGCCACCACATTTGGTAGAACAAGAGCTAGTCACGCCGTGCAACAAGATTGCCAGAATTAAATCACTGGTTTAGATTAAATAAAAATGTGTAAAACTCCAATTAAATAGACAAAGACAAGAACATTCCATGCTAGCGTTTATTTCATCTTAGAAAAGCGATGTCTTGGTCCTCTCATGTGGCCAGAGCTTCCGGCATGGCGTAATGTCAGTACCCCGTAAGGTGAACACTTCCTGGTCACTTTGTGTCCAAATGTCTGTTTTTCTGATTTTTTTTTTTTTTTTGGTGGGAGTTGGCATCATGTAAATTTAGTCTTCATGTGGTTTAAACATTTTATTCATTTTACATATATCTTAGACTGTTAAGTATTAATATAGCATAAACCCATGATTAAAATCGAATCTAAGCTCAAATTTAAGCTACCATCTATGCCTGGAGTAAATGATCCCAGGGTAAGTCAATGGAGTTGGAAAGTAAGTGTAATTTGTGTTTGTCATATCTGAGACCTAGACAGAGCCCTCTCGGGGTTTTAGCGTATTGAAGGTGGAGCACCTTGTGACATTACTTGTTCTAGTAACAGCTTCCCTAGCATAGACATCTAAACGGGGCTGGGCACGTTGCTCGACAGAAGTGTTGCCTTCACATAAGAGTTCTTACATAAAGTCCCTGCTAAAGAAAGATGGTGGCCCCAGCAAAATAAGTGCAGTTCTGTGTAAATTAGCTGCTGAAGATAGGCAGAAGCCAACAAGCAAACAAGGAAACTCTTAAAAGGTCTGTTGGCTCTTGGTGGCCAGAAATGCAAGTAGGAGGAACTTCTTTTCATGTTAATCTTCTATTGTCTATTTCCCAGGAACAGGAAGATAATGTTACCTATAGGCAAACCTCACTTAGACGATGATTCACTGGCCTTCTTTTTCCCTCAATTGTGCCACAATTCAAGGTAGTTGTGTGGGTTCAAGGCATCCTCCTCCTGCACTGTGGGCTGTTGTGAGAAGGGAAGTCGCCAAACAATGATCCTGAACATGTTCAGAGCACAGTTCCGCCTCGCGCACCTGTGGTGTCTGGAATTCTCCCTCCTGCTCCCGGGACAAACGCCTCACGCACCTGTGGTGTCTGGAATTCTCCCTCCTGCTCCCGGGACAAACGCCTCACGCACCTGTGGTGTCTGGAATTCTCCCTCCTGCTCCCGGGACAAACGCCTCACGCACCTGTGGTGTCTGGAATTCTCCCTCCTGCTCCCAGGACAAAGGCACACACTCAATTCTGTCTGCAGTTGCAGAGCATTCCCAGCTCCCATCTGAGAGAAAACTGAGGCCAAGCCCCGGCCTTCTCCTGGGCCCATCCTGGGAGCTTAGGTGAGGAGCTGTCCGCCACCGTCTCCACAGATGCGCTGAGAATTTGCAATTTCATTAACTTTTGAATTTGAGGAAACTGAGGGGCCAGGAGATCAGTGGCAGAGCTGCACTGGAGCCCATGTCGTCTGACTCCGAGTCCCACCTCCTGGCAGCCCCACGGGCCTAGGATGGCCCTGGAGGAAGTATGTGTGCCTAAACCACCTAGAGAAGGTGGGGTTGTACCTGCCTCTTAGCGGTGGTGTTTTCTGGCCTCCACATAGCATCTGAAACGTCCCTAAGTCCATTTCAACAAATGTTTATTGGCTGTGATGTTCTATCAAGCAATCCTCTATCCGCTGCTTTGCCGACTCTCCGTCCTCAGGGAACAGAGGCCCTGTTGACCACATGCCTACAAAGGCTTCCACTTCATTCACAGTCATCCACGGGGCTCCTCTTTATACTCTTGTTTTCAAACTAACAGACTGTTTCTTAAGAGTGTCCTCAAGATCCTGTTTTCCAGACCCCTTTGCTTTTTTCTCTGACCCCCAGGCCCTCTCCTTCACCTGTAGTCTCCAGGTCCCGCCAGACAAGCCTGCCCAGGGGTGCTGCTCATTCTCTTTGCCCAGCTGTCCCACATGCCTTTCTCATAGGATCAGGCAAGCAGCAAGAGCTCCAAGGGCCCTGGAGTTGTTCCAGTGCAGAAGTCAAGTCCATATTTTCCACAAATGATGATGCTCCAGGAATCCAACTCCCACTAGAACACCCTGTGGCCTCTACGGTTCCCAAATGGCCTCTAATCACAAAAGAACATTCACTGGGCACCTGCTGTGTGCCAGAAATTACAGTGAGCATTTTAGATCTATAATCTCACCATCCTATGAGATTACTGGTATCCTGACTGCAAATGAAGATGCGCAGCACGGAGATGCTCAGCTGCCCGTCTTATCAGCGCCTGTGCTCACCTGGAACACTTCCAACTCTGGTCTTTTACAATAATGCGCAAAACCGAAGCCTCCAGCATGGCAGTCAAATGGCCGGACAGTGTCTACCTATGCCACCCCAGTGTGCTGTGGGGACCTTAAACAGGGATCCCAAGGGCCTTAACTGCTGTGAAATGGAGACATCACCAGGTCCTGAAGAAGACAGTGAAGAAACAGGCTTGATGTCATGCGGATGAGCCAGGAGCAAGTCTGCCTTGGAGGGTCTCAGGTCTCGCTGCCAAAATCCGGAGAGGTGACTCCTCACCAGGCAGCCTTGGGAACCTTGAAGGCGGTGCTGGTCCAACCCTGTCAGGATCTGCTCTCACACAAGGTGCAAAGCTGTTTAGTCAGGAGGGTCACAGGATCCATTCTCATGCCAGGCATAGAGCTGTTTTGCAAGAGAGTCACTGAGCTCTGTGCTCTGCCCCTGGGCTCCGGGCTGAACACCCACCCTAGCACCACTTTGGCCTGGAGGTCACGAGGTACACTGCCCTTGACCACATGTCTCCCGGGATCCCAAATCCTCCAGTTTCTCATAATCCTGCACTCACCTGTTGTTGGCCCTTGCTCGCTGGAGCTGGCCGTGTGCTCTGTCCGTGTGCTCACGCCCAGCCTTTCCCTCCCCCAGAGAACACAGGGTTCTGAAGTGTTTACAGCGTTTCCGATGTTTACAAAGTTCCAGATAAAGATGTGGACATATGACAAGCCCCTGTGAATTGTGGAAAACAGTTTCTATCTAGGAAATTGTTAATCATTTAAACGTAATCCCAAATGCCAGCGTGGAATTCCAGAAACCTAGTAAATTAGTAAATATCTATTTGAGTACGTAGTCTGTCCCCGAGGCTAAGGAACAGTGATAACTAAGGCGTCCCTAGCCTTGAGGTACGGGTAATTATGAGGAAAGACATAAAAGCTAACCAACCTGGAGCATTCTAACGCATTCCTGCACATTTAAGGGAAACAGAGATGGGTTCCAGGAGGTCGCACCCTCAGGGCAGTGGCCTTGAGGCCTCCAGGCCGGGATGGCACTAGGGTGGGAATCCGACCTGAAAGACCTTGAAAGACTTTTCAGATATGTATATACTTATCAAAGCCTGAAGATAATGAGTAAGTCATGTCTGAATTCTGAGGAGGCAGCGGGGGTTGGAGTCCAGGAGAGAGGAGGCGACGCTGAGCCGCTGAGTGAGGGACGGTGAGGGTCTCTAGGTCATGCAGAGAAGGATATTCCAAGCAAAGGAACGGTATTAGAGAACATCTTATAACACCAACATCAATGCACATTTGACAGTGAATAATTCAGTTTGGCAACAGTTTCAGGTCTAAGCCTATGGGAGCAGCTACAAATGGAACTTGCTTTAGGAGTCCCGTTGAATTCAGTATAAGGGGGTAAAACTTTATTTGCTGGAAAACGGGTATTCACCCAAGTGCAGGCTTAGCTTTTAGCCTAGAGAGCGGGCTGCTGAGAGACGGGAGGTATCGAAAGTGCACTTGGAAGGTGACAGTGGCAGCCAGGAGAAGAGCTGGTGCAGGTGAGTAGAGCAGCAATGGGGCCGAGACCAGCAGGGCCAGGAGTGGGGGGGCCCCTGGGGACGAAGGCAGGCACTAAACAGGGAGGGCCTGGGATACAGCAAGCAGCAAGGGGACATCATTGTCCGGCATAAAGAAGCCCACCAGGAGGAGAGGGCCTTCAATTCTGTCTAAACGTATTAACTTTGGGATTCTCATGATATACTCAGGTGAGCAAAGGAGGAAGGGTGAGAGGAGAAAAACAGCTTTCAGAGTCACCAGCAGATGAGCTGTTCCAACTCACTCACGAAAAGAAAACGACACTTTTAAAAATGGAAGATGGTGGCTGGGTGCGGTGGTAGCTCACGCCTGTAATCCCAGCACTGTGGAGGCCTGAGGCAGGCAGATTGCTTGAGGCCAGGAGTTCGAGATCAGCCAATATCACAAAACCTCGTCTCTACTAAAAGTACAAAACAGATCCAGGTGTAGTAATGCAAGTCTGTAATCCCAGCTACTCAGGAGGCCGAGGCAGGAGACTCGTTTGAACCCGGGAGGCGGAGGCTTCAGTGAGCCAAGATCATGCCCCTGCACTCCAGCCTGGGCAACAGAGCGAGAGACTCTGTCTCCAAAAAAAAAGGAAGATGGATCCAAATCCTAAGAAATGAATGAACTGTGGATGTGAGCCCTGAGCAGAGCATGGAGCCGTAGCTCCAACGCCCAGGAAAGGAGGGACTGCTCCCCTCCCTCCAGGGCTCAGGAAGGGCCTGCAAATGAACCCCTATGTTTCTAAAATTTGGAAGGAGAAGACGAGGGGGAGTGACTTTTTGTTAGGTTCAAATCTGGGCCCTAAAGAAGGGATCACAAGTGCAGATAAAGGTGAAAGTCAGGATCTAAAATCACAGAGCTCCTTCTCTGTGCCAAGCATTGTTTGTATCATATTATCACTTTCAGTTTTCACAGCCGATGATGCAGGTATTTCTGCCCCAAAATACAGACAAGGAAGCCGAAGCGCACTCGGGCCAGGTCTGCACAGCCCATACAGAGCATCGCCTCTTCCTTCTCTCCCTTGGTGCACGGCCTGGAAGAAGTGGCCGCTCAGATCCTTCTCACAAATAGTCATTCTGTAGAGAATCTCCACTCTGGGGTCCGTAGCAAGTACTGGCTTTCCATCCTATGTTATAAGCTGATAAGGGGAGTTTTAGATACCGAACATGTTCTAATTCCATTGCTCCTAGAGTTCTAGTGCTTAGTTGGTGGGTAGGGAAACGCTCCCTTGTTTTCATCAAGCATGAAAAGTGGCAAGAAGTGAGCAGTATAAAGGTTCCAGCCATGCATTAAGCTGCTACAGTGAGAACAGGGTGCCGCGGGGGACCCTGGACTCCTGGGGGTGTTCAGTGCTGAAAGGGAAGCTAGGTCCTGCTGTGCTAGGGATGGAACAGAGGCCCTGGGCTACGGCGTGTGGAAGAGACGACCCTGTGGGGCACAGGCGCTGAGCTGCCCACCAAGTGAGTGGGGGCAGGTAAAGACCACGCCCCTCCATGCACAGGCTTCTCACAGGTGCCCTGGGCCAGCGCCCCAGAAGAGACCACAGGGCCTTTTCTCACCAACAGACATGGCTTTCAGATAAGGGCTCCTGAGCCCCAGAGCAGGCATTCTAGGAGTCTAGAGCAGCCCTGTGCCAAGGCCAAGGCTTCCTGGAGGCCACCGCATTGTCGGAGCCAAATCTTGTTGTTGTTGCAGATTTGTTCCGTTTGGTTTAGTTTTGCCCTCAGCCCAGGCCTCCGTGGTGGCCCAGAGCTGTCCCTGGCTCCCAAGTCCACAGGGAGTGACTCAGGGACAGGGCAGGGGGCAGGGTCTAAGGGAGCCCAGCCTCTGTGGTGGGGTCAGGGGCTCGGCTTCACCCACAGCAATCCTACATCTGGGGAGATGGGATCCTGGGTAGGACTCCGTAATTCTCCCTGGGTAAGACACTTTAATTCTCCCTGGGTAGGATACCGTAATTCTCCCTAGGAAGGACACCATAATTCTCCCTGGGTAGGACACCATAGTAATTCTCCCTGGGTAGGACACCGTAGTAACTCTCCCTGGATAGGACACCGTAGTAACTCTCCCTGGATAGGACTCCATAATTACTCCAGACCGTAGTAATTCTCCCTGGGTAGGACTCCATAATTCTCTCCGGGTAGGACTCCATAATTCTCCCTGGGTAGGATACCGTAATTCCCCGCTTGGTTCCTCTTTTCTTCATTCATGCATTGAATCACCCGCTCCGTGCAAGGCGTCGGGCTAGGAACTGGGGAACCGCGGATGAACACTTGCATGGTTTATACTCCCAGGAATCGCCTCTCAGAGGAGCCTGTAGAGGAGAGAACCGTGCGAGCCTGCAGCGGCCGCACTGTGAGGACAGCCCGGCCCAGGCCTCTTGCAGGATGCAGAGGCCACGCAGCTGGGAACGAGCCACAGACGAGGCAGGGACATCGGTGAGCCCGAAGGATGGCGGCAAGGGTTGCAGGGAGAGCCCAGCGAGGATGGCGGGGCCTACGAGTCGCGTGCAGGAACTTGGGCCCCCCTGAGGAAGTGAAGAGCCTCGGATGATGCTAAAGCGCTGGCCTGGAGGGTTCCCAGCCCGAGGGCCTGTTCTAGCACCGTGTGCCTGGAAGCGGAAGCGCACGGAAGCGCCTGGAAGCGGAAGCGCCTGGAAGCGGAAGCTGGACAGACGAGGGGAGGCCTTGGGTGTGACATCAACGGAACCTGAGGGAAGCAAAACTCAGCAAGGACACACCCGGTCTGCTGGCCTGGGGCTTTGGATTGGTGACGTGGACGATGAGTCTAATTTTGGGGCATCCGAGCAGTTGTGCGGCGGTCAGTGGGGTGCGAGGGTGGACGTGAAGTCAACCCACGCTGGCCTCAGAGCCCCAGGGACCTGCAGGCAGGTCAGGAGCCAGAGGCCGGGGCGGGGGCGGAGGAGGCCGCGGGAGGAACAGGGAAAGGTCGGCGGCAGCACTGGCCGGCCCTTCTCCAGATTCCCTCCTTTAAGAGGGCGGGGAGAAGAAAGGCCCTAGAGGCACCGAGCTCCGGCGCCCTGGCCTGGCCTTTTCTTTCCTCTTCCTGTGAAGAGCCAGACAGGGGAAGGGGCAGGGGGATTCCCGGCTGGCTCCAGCAGGTGGGGCAGCAGGGGCCTGGGAGTGAAGGTGCTGCGGGGCCTGACAACCTCCCTTCTGCCCAGACACAAACCCTGAACCCTCTCACACCCGCCTGTGCTGAGGTGCTGCCCCCACCTGAAGCGGGAGGACGATCGCCAAGGCCTGGGAGGCGGGATGGAGCCTCCCTTTAGGGGACTGAGCACTTCCTCCTGGGAATCTTGCGTGTTTCCAAGGATCAGAACTGACCAAGAAAACTAACCCCGAGCTCAGGAAAGCCAGGGAGAACAGTGGCCTCCCACCTGGACCCACCCGTGTGCCAGCGCCAGGCCTGCGATTTCCACAGGACCCAATGGCATGGCAGGAGATTGCCCAATTTCTGGTTCTTCCATTCTTTTCCAAAAATCCCATTTGTTTTATATATTATTTTATGTGGTGTGTATGTGTGTGTATATTTCTGCTCCAGCTGAAAAAATTCCTTTTACAAACATGTCCAAAGTCTCTGTACCCAAGAGGCTGAAAATTAAATAAAATAGGCGTGTCCAGCTCCCACTCACCCGTCTGCGGGCACAACCCGAAGCCTGGAATAAGTCACTAGCCCATCACTGTCTCCCAAGACATGAACCTGAGATGGGAGTGCTTGGGAAGCTGCTGTGAGAGACAGAGTCCCCAAGAATGAGGCTGGGAGGCTTTCTTCTGTCATGTTCACCCCTGACATGCACACGTCCGTGTGCACTCGCTCGCACGCTCTCTGCCAACAAAACCTCCCCCAGCATCTTTCCTGGTGACTCCTGACTGCTTCTGCCCCCTCCCGGTGGACCAGTTTCTCTCCCGTTCACAGCATCCTAGCCCACCCCAGTCTCCCAACTTTCTTGAAAGGGGACTGACGGTGCCTAGAGCCTTGGAGAGGACACAGGGAAAGAACTCTTCTGAATTTTGACTTTTATGTCCAGAAGCACAGGTTTTGGAGAGAATCAAGTCACAGCGTCGTCGGTTAAGAAAGCTCACTGGGGTAGATTACGAGGTCAGGAGATCAAGACCATCCTGGCTAACACAGTGAAACCCTGTCTCTACTAAAAAATACAAAAAATTAGCCAGGTGTGGTGGCGGGCACCTGTAGTCCCAGCTACTCGGGAGGCTGAGGCAGGAGAATGGCATGAACCAAGGAGGTGGAGCTTGCAGTGAGCCGAGATTGTGCCACTGCACTCCAGCCTGGGCGACAGAGCCAGACTCCATCTCAAAAGAAAAAAAAGAGGCCGAAGCGGGTGAATCACGAGGTCAGGAGATCGAGACCATCATGGCTAACACAGTGAAACCCCGTCTCTACTAAAAAATACAAAAAATTAGCAGGGCGTGGTGGCGACCGCCTGTAGTCCCAGCTACTTGGGAGGCTGAGGCAGGAGAATGGTGTGAACCCAGGAGGCGGAGCTTGCAGTGAGCCGAGATCGCGCCACTGCACTCCAGCCTGGGCGACAGAGCGAGACTCTGTCTCAAAAAAAAAAAGAAGAAAGCTCACTGAAATCAACGGTGTGGGGTGCTTTCTGAACCGTGTTTCTTATTTAGCCTTTCAGGTTGCCCGAGAGCAAAGAAAAGCGGTATCAGGATAGCACAGAGCAAAGAAGATAAAGAAGATCAAGAGCCCATCAGGTATGAGCACCAGTGGGGCTTTGAACCATAGCAGGGCTGCCATGTGGGGACGAGGCATTCAAGCAAAGCAAGTGTACATCAACAAGAAAAAGAGACAGCAGGTCTTAGTGGCCATTCTTTGAGATTTCCACAAATGCAAGGTCAGATAACTTAGACCCAAACCAAAGCACATCTGCTGATTGGCTGAAAAGTTACACGGGCTGTCCAGCAATGTGAGGTTCCGTGTAACCCAAATCTCAAAAAATAGCCTTCCCTCTTCTCTTGGTGGGAAAAGCAGCTGAATTCTTGGGAATGGCAGATTGGTGAACGCTCCTGAAGGTACTAAATACAACACCACAAGCGCATGTTTCACTGGTATTCTGGCTTATAAAAATAGTTTAGTTATACCCTGCCTTGCTCTAAGGCACGGCTTGGGGCCGCAGTGGACACTGAGCTTGGAGCCTGTGACTACTGCTGGGCTGCCAAAGGGGGTGTTTGTCCCCATCCCATGCCAGCCATGCCTGGACCCCAGAAACCCACACAGTAAACCTCACTTCACATCCCCAGAAAAAAAATGTTAATTAAAACAAAATAAAAATGAATTAAAGCATAAATTATTCAAATAAATTAAGATTTGTCAAAATAAATGGGTAATGCAAATTCTGAGGAATGTGAACTTTTCTGTTAATAAAAACAATGCAGGCAAACTCACCACTCAGGACACATGAGGAGCGCTTAGGCCAGGCCCTGCCTCCTTCAGGCGCCTCTGCCGCCCTGGTGTGTGTCTTGGTCCTGCCATTCACAAGTTCCCAGGAACACACCTGCCCCATGTCCCTGTGTCGGCACGATTCCAGGAGACTTCATGAGATGTCTCTGCAGCTTAGGATCTTCTCTAGCTGGAAGGGCATTTTAAGGCCTCCAGAAGACACGGCCAGACAAATAAACGTCTTCTAGCTCTTGAGAAAAGCACAAAACAGCCTCTTTAAAAATAATGCCAAAACATCTTATTGACTTTGCATTTTTTCCACCTGAAAAGCCATGGTTCTGTCCCAAAGTGGTGTCTTTTAAACACACGCTTGTGTAGCTGCAGGTGCCTGCGTGGTCTTTTGTGTGCTGAACCCATCAGTCCCCACGAGGCACATACACTTTGTTCCAGAAAATCCTTCCATCTGCAGTGGGTCAGGCCTTCTGCGCAGGTGAAATAGTTCAGTGTTCCACTAGGTGGTGTCTTTTAGTGACTTTTCTTTCTTTCTCTTTTTTCTTTTCCTTCTGCCCAGCCAGGAGGGCATGGTTATTCTTTTCTTCTTCATGCCGGGTTATTCTGACTTTGTTACAGAAGCCACCAGCTGACGGTGGCCAGACAACAAAGTGTGTCCCCTCTGCCTGCCTGCAGGTGTCCAGTCCCCGGGTGCGACGGCCAGGGCCACATCACTGGGAAGTACGCATCCCATCGCAGTGCCTCCGGGTGCCCCTTGGCAGCCAAGAGGCAGAAAGACGGGTACCTGAATGGCTCCCAGTTCTCCTGGAAGTCGGTCAAGACGGAAGGCATGTCCTGCCCCACACCAGGGTGCGACGGCTCAGGCCACGTCAGCGGCAGCTTCCTCACACACCGCAGGTGAGTGGCCGCGTCTGCGGGACCCTGGCTGGGATGGTGCCGCCGAGAGCCGAGCCGACTGGCGTGGCTGGTTATGACGGCAGCAGATGCCGGCTTCTCCCGTCACCCGTGTTTAGAAAGAAAAGGCTGGAAACTATCCTGCCAACCTAACAAAATTCAAAGGTTTGGGGACAGCGTTGAAACATCTTCAACTTACATTAGGGAGCCCAGCCTCCTTCAGCCCCATCTGTAGATGACCACAGCAGTTTTCCATTTTTAAAATTAGAATCCACAGTAAGATACAGATTTTCATTTAAGACATGCACATGAGTATCTTTAGGTTTAGTTACTTATTTCACCCTAAATTCACAGGCAGGCCTCACTGCGGGAAAGAGGATGGCATTTGGCACGGTGGCTCCTGGTGAATGCCTGCACCAAAGGTGCATGAGAAAATTCCCAAAACACCCCATCAACCTCATTCATTTCTATTTGCTTCATTTAAAAAGAAATACATGCAGTTAGATTATCTTAGGAGAGGCCCATTCTGTGCAGTCAGATGGTGCAGTCGGTCCCTCTGTGGGGAGTGAAGACCTGGGATGGGACCCGTCTCCAAGGCTGACAGCACCCATTACACTCGGCGTCCCTCAGCTTCCTTGAGGAGGCGGAGGGGAAGATACACACATCACAGGTATGATGTGAAGGTCATACCCTTTGGGGAGATGTACAATGGTTTCCTTTCTGCTGCCCTACATGCCACTTTCTACGAAAATCACACAGGCGCCTCAAATCCATCTCAAACACAGAATGAACAAAGGGGTGTGCAGATTACAGGAATAAAGGCATGTTCAGTAATAGGTGACTCTGACCCTTAAATGTTAAGGAAGATTTTTTTTTAATTATTAAAGAAATTCCTGCTCAGGTAGAAAATTCAAGCAATATAAATGGGTTTAAAGAGAAAAATTGGCCGGGCACAGTGGCTAACACCTGTAATCCCAGCACTTTGAGAGGCCGAGGTGGGCAGATCACCTGAGGTCAGGAGTTTGAGACCAGCCTGGCCAACATGGTGAAACCCCATCTCTACTAAAAATACAAAAATTAGCTGGGTGTGGTGGCGCATGCGCCTGTAATCCCAGCTATTCAGGAGTTTGAGGCAGGATAGTCGCTTGAACCCGGGGGACGGAGCTTGCAGTGAGCCGAGATTGCACCACTGCACTCCAGCCTGGGTGACAGAGCAACACTGTGTCTCATTAAAAACAAAAAACAAAAAAAAACACAAAAACAACAAAAAAAAGAGAGAAATGGAATGTCCTTTTCCTGACCTAATCCCTTCTCAAAGGCAGGCAGATCCTGTCTTCTCTCGAACTGAAAAGCACCCCTATTTATACACATGGATCTCAGTGTCTCCCAGAACCCTGCGTGAGGACAGGGGCCTCAGCTGCTCACCAGGATCACCCAGGGCCCAGCAGGCAGGGCGTTCCTCGTTAGGTGCACAGAACCCTAGGGTGTCAGGGAGCCGCCTCACCCTCCCCAGTGAGCCTGCTCCTGCACGTGCCACCCGCTGTCCTGTCCAGGTTTGATTGTTACAAAGAACTCTGCGTGAACGTCCTTGTGCACACAACTCCATGTCCTCGTGCAAGCAGATCTTCAGGATATATTCCTGGAGTGTATATATATATATATATATTCCTGGAATGCTAGCTTTAAAATTTTGACAGATCGTGCCAAAATGCCCTCCAATAAAGTGTCTACTTTCCCAAACCTTTTACCATTAATAAAATGTTTAAAAATTTTATAAAAACCCTGCCCATTTGACCTATGAGTAAGGATTTGTATGTTTCGCTAACCTGACACAAATGAAACAATTCCATCTTCTTACGTGAGCATTTCTGCACTCCAGGGATGACACTGGTTCAGAGCTGCGTCTGCGGAACCTGGTGCTTTAGCTTACTTCCTGCTGAGAGTTTGCCCATTTGATTTAAGCAGCAAATACCAGGTGCCGGATGAATGCTGTTCCCTCCCACTCCCCAGCCTCTGGTTGCATTGTATGTTAGGGTCAGAGGACAGCCCTCCACCAAGATCTCTGTCCTGCCGCTTGTTCCATGGGGGAGGGCTTAGAGCTTAGGAGCCACTGAGGTGGGAAGCAGGACCCCACCCCATGTCGCCCCTTCCCAAATGCCAGGCACGAATTTCTGCTGCTAGACCCTCACCCACACACCTCTGTCTACTCTCTTGCCAGCCTCACCTCAATTTCCACCCTTCCCTGTTTCTTTTCTCCGAAGGGGAGCCTCTTCCCCAGGGTCCCTGGCACAGAGTGGAAAGCATATTGAAATGCATGCTCTGGCATCGACAAGCTGATGGAAACTTGGGGGCACAGGCTGATGAATATTGGGGTACAGGCTGATGGAATATTGGGGACAGGCTGATGGAATATTGGGGTGCAGGCTGATGGAATATTGGGGACAGGCTGATGGAATTTTGGGATGCAGGCTGATGGGATCTTGGGGTGCAGGCTGATGGAATCTTGGGGTATAGGATGATGGAATATTGGGGCAGGTTGATAGAATTTTGGGGTGCCGGCTGATGGAATTTTGGGGTGCAGGCTGGTCAAATTTGGGGGCACAGGCTGATGGAATGTTGGGGTGCCGGCTGATGGAATCTTGGGGTTCAGGTTGATGGAATCTTGGGGTTCAGGCTGATGGAATCTTGGCAGGTTGATGGAATCTTGGGGTGCACATTGATGGAATCTTGGGGTGCAAGTTGATGGAATCTTGGGGTGCAGGCTGATGGAGTATTGGGGGCAGGCTGATGGAATCTTGGGGTACAGGCTGATGGAATCTTGAGGGGCAGGCTGATGGAATATTGGGGTGCAGGCTGATGGATATTGGGGTGCAGGAATACTGGGTGCAGGCTGATGGAATCTTGGGCCACAGGCCACGTTAGTGAGTAAAATCACAGCTTACAGGCCCATGTTACTCGTAGAATTTGCCATGCTAGAAGCTCCCTTCTCTGGAAAGCTGTATGCCTCTCACTTCCCTCCCACCTGGTTGCCACCCACCCTTGCCCCAGGACTCAGCACCTCCTCTTTCAGGATCCCAGGTCCCTGGAGGGCCCACAGAAGTCCAGGTGTGATGGAAATGAGTACAGCTGCCCGTGCCCTACCTAGCCTGCAGGGCCACAGCTTGATGGGAAAGGCCCCAGGCTCCAGCCCTGGATATCAGTATTCACGTGCGGGATGCAGAGGCGGAAATGTCAGCATGCCGGGGCGGCTCCTGCTAGAACCCTGCCATGGGCTGGCTGAGCTGCACGGAAATGTTGACACTCCTCCGTTTTACTAAAAAGCACCACCAGAACTCTCTGAACTGCTGGCTTTGGCGACCTCCGAGGAGGAAAGGGGACCTCCCTGTGTGTCACAGGGCTCTGGGCATGTTTGCCCAGTGACCAGCAGCCCTGTTTGTGCAGCAAAGGAAAACCGGAGCAGTGGCACAAGGGGAAAGGGGCAGTCCAGGCCTGAGTACACTGGACCTGGGTTCTGTTCTGTTCTGTTTTTATAGTTATGGTAAAATATTAACATAATGCATGGAATTTACCATCTCACCCATCTTCAGGTGTATGGTTCAGTAGTGTTAGGTATACAGATGGTCCTCGGCTTACAATTTTTCGATCTTACAGTGGTACAAGAGCAATACACACTTGGTAGAAATGGTGCTTTGAGTATCCATGCAACCATTCTTTTTCACTTTCATACAGTATTCAATAAATTACATGAGATATTCAACACTTCTGTATAACTGGGCCTTGTGTAAGTAGTTGACTCTGCCCAGCTGTAGGCTGATATAAGTGTTCTGAGTGCATTAAAGGTGGGCTAGGCTAAGCTATGTTGTTGAGTCAGTACAAGTATTAAATGCATTTTTGACTTAAAATATTTTCAAGATACAGTATTTTCAACTTAAGATGGCTTTATGGGGATGCTGACCCCGTGGTATGTGGAGTACTTGTATCCATCCCCATGGTATGTGGAGGAGTACCTGCATCCATCCCCGTGGCATGTGGAGGAGTACCTGTATCTATCCCCGTGGTATGTGGAGGAGTATCTGTGTCCATCCCCGTGGTATGTGGAGGAGTACCTGTATCCATCCCCGTGGTATGTGGAGGAGTACCTGTGTCCATCCCGTGGTATATGGAGGTATCTGTATCCATCCCCGTGGTATGTGGAGGAGTACCTGTGTCCATCCCCGTGGTATATGGAGGAGTACCTATGTCCATCCCCGTGGCATGTGGAGGAGTACCCCGTGGTATGTGGAGGAGTACCTGTGTCCATCCCCGTGGTATATGGAGGAGTACCTGTGTCCATCCCCGTGGCGTGTGGAGGAGTACCCCGTGGTATGTGGAGGAGTACCTGTATCCATCCCCGTGGTATGTGGAGGAGTACCTGTGTCCATCCCCGTGGTATGTGGAGGAGTACCTGTGTCCATCCCCGTGGTATGTGGAGGAGTACCTGTGTCCATCCCCGTGGCATGTGGAGGAGTATCTGTATTCACACTGTTGTGGAACTGATCTCTCCAACTCTTCCATCTCCATTGAAACACTGTCTCCATTCAACACTGACTCCCCTTTCCTCAGCTGCCTAGCCCCTGGCACCCACACTGTGCTTTCTGCCTCTGTGAATCTGATGTTTCTAGGGACCTCCTATAAGTAGAATCCCATGAGGTTTGCTTTTTTGTGACCGTCCTATTTCATGGAGCCCCATGTTCTCAAGGTTGTAGCACATGTCCGAGCTTCCTTCCCTTTTGAGACTGAATAATATTCCATCATGTGTTGACCATGGTTTTTCTCTGTTGAGCAAGCCTTCATCAATTTTATTAGATCGACAGAATATTATTTTCTGAAAGTGTAATAATATTAATACCTGGCAAGAACACAGCTAAGTGCACAGAAATACACGCATTAGAAAGTCTCAGACATTTCTCTTTCCTGGGAAGCCCTGGCCTTGCCCAGACTGCCAGGACTGCCTGGTGGTTTTCCCAAGCCTGGTTAGCAGAAGCCTCCCACAAAGCCCCCACGGGCACGTCCAGATTGGAATTTGGAGGCCCGTGTGCATCCCACCCACTGTGCAAACAAAGCAGCGGTTAGAAGCAGCAGCAAGAACAGATTGAAACAGAAGTTGCCTGTTTTATTTCTCTTTTACCCCAAACTGTGACAATCTAGCCAGATGATGAAGAACTGCTTTCGAGCAGGTGCCAAAATAGAAACAGTAGAGGAAGCAGGAAACAATGTCCATGGTTTGGGGCCCTGCTCACATGCCCAGCCCACTCCCGGCCCCGGGTCTCAGACCTGACAGGAGCCCCTGGTCATCCACCCCATTTGCTGTGAAATTGTTTCCACTTCACTTCGTGGGGAGTCCTGGCGCAGCCGCTGTTCTTTCCGCGTTGAGGGTTAGGCAGGAGGGCTCCTTTCCCCGATCCTGTTCCCTGAGCTGAGTCATGTCTGAAAAAAGCAGAATTGATGTAAGAGAAATAGAAAACATTTTATCTTTAGGGTTGGCGAGGTCTTTCTAGAAAAGCAATGTCTAAGATTAAAAGTCAAGGCCCCATCCCGGCTCCTGGGCACAAGCATATGTGGTGCCATGACCTTCGGGGCAGATGCCATGTTGTGATTGTAAAAGCCCCTATGATGAGACCCTCAGGTCAGATGTAAAGGCCAACCCCTCCCAGAAATGAGGGGGAGAACTGGAGGCACATGGAGAAGCCCAGGACGGAGGAGTCAGGGAGAATTCTACAACAACAGAAGTCAGGTAGAAAATGTTGATTTTATACATGAGGAAGCGGCAGAGTGGACAGCTCAGGACAGGAAGGTGTCCTCAGTCCCAGTGAACACAGACTGAGGACAGTACCAGGCCATGACCAGGGACCATGAGGCCCATGCAGACCCCCAGCAAGTGTTCTGGACAGGTGCTAAGGCCGAGCCACACAGCAGACGCGGCAGAGCCTAGGGTGGCGATGGTGAGTGAGACCTAACGCTCACTCCCCAAGCCCAGAACCTCACAGTGAGGGAACAGACTCACATAAGAGCCTCGGATGCGGGCACTGGGGCAAGGCCAACCACGGGACAGATGCAATGCCACTGGCGCACACTGTGGGGGACACTGGCTTTAAACTCAGAGAAATCTGAGGAGGCTTCCTAGAAACTTGAGAGCTTTGGGGTCTGTGCCCAAGGAGAGCTCAACCTGCAGCTCACCCTCCCCTAAGCCCCCGACGGACGTGTCATTCATTCATCTCATTCGGCCGACACAGACAGACATGCCTCCACCAGCATCAATGATCTCCATCCAGGTCTGGTTTACAAAGTTGAGTACCGTGGCCTGCTCTTTAGAGGAGAGAAGAGACCATCTTGTAGAGAATGCTGTGGACTGGGGTGAAGGAGGTTACAGATGCTGCAACATAGTGCCAGGCCAGCGATCAGCAACACAGGGGAGAAATGTCTAGTCCAGATGGGGGAACAGGCCAGGGCCCTTCAGGAGCCAAGAGAGGAGCTGAATTTTGAAAAAAGGCACAGCTCACCACAGGGAGGAAGGTGACATTGAGGGCTTTAAGTGACTCTTGGAGTCTGGGCTTTGAATGCACCACCTTGGTGGCCGTGGAGGAGAGCTGGAATGGATGGGCAGGCAGACACGTGGAGCCATTCCCACAGACCCAAGTGAGGCGTGATGAGGGCTGGACCTCAGACATGAAAGGAAGGACAGATTAGAGGACTGTTTAGGAAACAGAACCAGCAGGGCCTTGTGGGTGAACCCTGGCAGGAGAGGTGGCCCCCGCCCCAGCAGCTGCACAGGTGGCAATGCTGGCAGTTGGGAACACAAGGAAAGAATGAAGCCTTGACCGCCATGGGGATCTTAGTCTGCTCAGCTGTCACAACAAAATACCCTAGGTCAGGTGGCTTGAACAACTGACCTCTATCCCCTGTCCCTGGGCCAGAAGTCTGAGATCAGGTTCCAGCTGATCTGGTTTCTGGGGAGGCCTCTTTTCCTGGTCGGCAGACAGGGGCCTTCTCACTGTGTCCTCACGAGGCAGGGAGAGAGCAGGCTCACTGGCATCTCCTCTTATAAGGACTCTGATCCCATCAGATCAGGACCCCACCCTTACAAGCCCGTTTACATGAATTACTCCCTTAGAGGCCCCAGCTCCAAACACACCCAGGGGTTAGGGCTTCAACACAGGAACCTCGAGGGACACAAATGCTCACACCATAAAAGTGGGGAAAGATGGTGATTGCATTTTAAATACGTGAGCTTGAGATTCTGTGGGACTTTGAAGTGGGAATATCCACCAAGCAGCTGGTAACGGGCCTCGGGAAGTGTCTGAGGGAGAGCCGCGTAGGAGTCGGGAATCGGCAGCACTCAGGTCACACTTGACCCTGCAGGTTCACCCCGGGACCAGGGGTCCAGGGGGAAGAGCATCAGCAAAGACACCCCCGGGAGACACACACATTTTGTGACAGGTGGAGGCGGAGAGGCCGTGATGAAGACGGAGCTGCATGGTGGCATTAGGGGAGCCAGGCGCCATGATGTGCAGAAGCTTCCAAAGAAAAGAACACACACAATACTGGGAAAGTGGCGAGAGGCCGGTGTGATGGAGAGTTCAAAACGATGCTGGGCTCGTTTGGGGCATTGGCTGTGGGAATGCAACCGAGGCATTTTGTGGAGAGTTTAGGGAAAAGATCAGGCACCAAAACCAGACTGAGATAGGACGAGAGTCGGATGGAAAGTTCAGGGGATCATAGAGGACACGACTAATGGTTCTAGAAACGCAGACCGGATGAGAGGGGAGGAACGACGTTGGCAGTAGCTGGAAAGGCGCAGTAGTGGGCAGGACCTCACAGGCAGAGAGAAATGTGGGTCTGGGCTTTGTCTGAAGAGGAGAAACCAAGAGGAAGAAATGGGTTAAAGATACAGAAGGCGGCAGCCATACCAGGTGGAGACAGATCTTGGTGGAGATCAGGAAGCCACAGAGAAGTTGGACAAATGTGGACGTAACTGCATTGGGGAGCCGGGGGTCCTCGGAGCAGAGCCCCATCTGCTCCATCTGGACAAGGACTTCACAGGAGTCGTTCACACATGCGTCGGGCACCTGAGTGGGGCTGCAGGGTGTGGTGGTGTCTGGGACACCTTTAGGAGAGGGGATTCCAGGGGAATCACAGCCATGCCACGGACACACAGGGAATTGGAGACCACGTGTTGGCCACTGGAGGGAAGGGCACGCTTTTGTCCCCAACACTCAGCTGTCAGGGTGTGGGGAAGACAGCAGCGTGGGAGCCGTACTTCAGCCCCAGTGACATGCAGGTGCATGCGGGAGGTGCAGAGGGAGCAGCGCCAGGCCACCAGCCACCAAGGGGCAATGAAATGTGGAGGATCCTGTGAGGGAGGCCGCAGCCGGCCGGCAGAGGACAGAGCAAGGAGGCACACTCCACAGTTCCCCTAGGCCCAGTGAAGAGGCTCCTGAGGGAAGGACTCCTGCCACGCTCCACAGTTCCCCAGGCCTGGCCCTGCTCCTGTCCCGGGGAGCATCTCCTCCTAGCCATCCTGAGCTGCCTCGTCGCCATGGTGTTTCACACCTGTGAGCCCTTCGGGGTGCCGAGGACACCCTTTCCTCCATCTCCCCATCTGCCATGTGATGCCTCCTCATCTTCCAGACAATGTCAGTGGAGGCTGCTCAGGGCTTATTATGGGCCACACAGAGCTCTAAGCACCTCCGCATACCAACCTTCTTAATCCTCACAGCAGCCTGAAGAAATGGGCTCTGTAATTATCCCTGTTTTAAAGATCAGGACATTGAGGCAAAGAGAAGAGAACTTCCTGCCTGGGGTCCTGTGAGTGACGGAGCCAGGGCTCAGGTCCAGGCTGCCTGACCCCCCGTGAGCGACTCCTTTGCACTATCTCATCTCTCCCTGACTCTGATCCCTGTGATGATCTTGGTGAAACTGCCCCAGCCTCCTTTCTGCAGACACTGTCCCTTCTCTTTCTGCCCAATACTGAGTAGCTGCAACATCCGTCACGCTCCACTGCAATGTCTGTGTGTGGGGACCTTTGTTCCTTCCTGCACATCCGTGGCACCTTGTTCGGCGCTGCACACAACAGCTCCTAAGAAAAGTTTTCATGCACCATTGACTCAATACATTTTCTAAGAGGAGATTGAAGACTGTGTTTAAACAGGAAACAGCCGTGTGTTCACTGGGTGCAGATGTGAGGAACCTAGGGCCTGCTAGGAGACAGGTGCAATTCACAGGTGTATGGGAAGGTCGATTCACAGGTGTATGGGAAGGTTGGAAGGTGAGAGATTCTAGTCCAGCAAAAGGAGTCAGGAGGTAAAGGTGGGGGAGAGGGAACCAGAGAGTGCTCTGTCCAGTCCTCAGCACTCCCAGAGGTGAGAGGCCCAACGCCATCTTCATGGGAGATCCTCACCAAGCGCTGGGCAGCCCGTAGATGCAGGGAGGATGGGGCAGAAGAGGGAGGGAAGTGGAGGGAGGACCTCTGCAGCTGTTGAGCCTTCTGTCTCATGTGCAGTGCCCTGAGCGTCCTTTTTTGCCACCACTTCAGTTCTCACTGCACTTCAGTGAAATTTAGGAAGATTCTAAAGTTCTAACTCTGAAAAACAAATATTTTTAGAAGTAACTCATATCTTAAGAGTTTTGTCCAACATACATTTTTTAAAGTCCTTTCCTAGGCCCTCTTAAAACCTTTTCTGTCTGGAACATGTGAATTGTTCTATTTATTTTTTGGTTCCTCTCTAGTCCATGAGAAATGAGAACATAACCTTTTATAGAATGTTTGTCTTGCTTGATATATCTCAAGGGAATTGTTGCAAAAATAAGTCACCATATTGAGTAATTACCATGTGAGCTATTTTTTAAATCAATCGTTTAATTTAATGGAAGATTAGTGAGAATAGGCTGACGGCCATGACAAACACACTTCAAACTATTTGAGCAGAGCTGAGGTCTACACACATCACAGTGCTGGACAGGCAACAGGGAGAAGGGCTCTGGCACCTTCAACACACTTTCGAAGGGCTGTTTTTATTCCATGACAGAGAGAGGAAGAGAACGTGGAAGATCCCAAGAGGGAGGTGTTTAGGGTCTGGGTCTGGAGGAGCACACCTTACCTCTTTCTCATTCCATCTGTAAAACCCACCCCACAGTGTCACCTAACACTGGGAAGCTGGGAATTCCGTAAGTAAATCCTGCCCCAAGGTGTCACCTACCATTAGGGAAGCTGGGAATTCCGTAAGTAAATCCTGCCCCAAGGTGTCACCTACCATTAGAGAAGCTGGGAATTCCATAAGTAAATCCTGCCCCAAGATGTCACCTACCATTAGGGAAACTGGGAATTCCATAAGTAAAACAGGCCCCCCAGTGTCACCTGGCACCAGGAAGCTGGGAATATGGTCTCCCGGGATCCCAAACAGGACGCCTTTGTGCTCTCTTGCCTCTCTGTGGTGCTGAGTAGCCATAGTTTTTACAGAACACAGGTAAACATTCAACCAACATGCCCTGCGATCTGTGTGGTCCTGTTTTAGAGATGAGGGAACTGACTCGGAGGGCAAGCCACGCTCCCGGATGCATTGCCAGTAGGGAGAGATGCTGGGGCTTCTCCAGGGCTGCCGGGCCTCGTTTGTGGACACACCCGTGCGATCCAGGACAAGACTCTCAGGGCGCAGGGCGTCCACAGCGAGCACGCAGCTCGTCTACTAGGATTCTGGTTTTGATCTCAGGACAGATCACTAGCTGGTGTCTGGAGGTGTGGGGAAGTACCGTGAGGGGACCCTCCCCAGCTGTCCTCTCTAGCAGGGGTGCCCTGCCTCTGGATCCCCAGGAGGGTGGTTCCTCGTCTGCCAGTTGTGTGGAGGGGAGGGGTCCTTGCTCTCCCTTTCATGGACGAGGACTGGCCACCCTGTCCAGAGACCAGATATATAGACAGGGCACACTCAGGAGGTTCCAGTTGCTCTGTACTGAAGTCTCTGATGATGATTCCAAATTCCATATCATCAGGGAATAAAGATTTTGTGTGTCAGCAATGCTGATCCCTGCTATAGACAGAGCCCTGGGGCTGTGTCACCTCAGAATGTTCCTCCAGGACTCTCCTGGTGCTCCCTGGATGCTCCCCTTTTCCCAACCAGGGAGGTCCCCTCAACTCTCTGAGATCCCCTTCTAGGCAGAGAGTGGCGGGAATGAGGACCACATTGCCAGGGGCTCTTCCAGGCCCAGTGGGAGCTTTCTGTTTGACCCAGGCATGTTTCAATAGCATACCTTGTTTTATAACACAGGAAGAAAGTTCTCCTGAGCCCTGGGTCCCTCTGTGATCTGCAGGAGGTAGAAGGGAGGGTGGCCCCAGCCCAGGAGTCAATGCAGCACAAGGGAGGGAGACAGAGAGCATTTCCATCAGGGGCTGAACCCTGCCGTGCCCCAGCTCCTACAAAGCTCCATGCCCCCATTCTGGGCTGGCAGCCCCTCCCTATCAGCCCTTCAGTCATCCGGCCAGGTCACCACCTCAGGGAAAGGAGAGGAAGTGTTGCTGCGCTGTGTCCAGGCTGTGATCTCTAGTCCTGGAGGCCAGGCAGGTTGACCCATCCAGAGCCCCGCAGGATGGGGAGGGGTCTGGCGCGCCAGCAGGGGTGGGGATTGCTAAAGTGAGATCCTTACCAGGATGCGCCTCCTCCTGCATCTGCTCTGGAGAAAGCAGGACTCAGTGAGCCCCAACCCACCCCACTGCCTGCTCTCATGAGGAACCTCGCTTCTGAGAATTACATTCCCGACCCCCACCCCATGCTCCCCCTGCCCCCACGCCACTCCTGTGGAAAACTGGCCTTACTGAATCACTTTACAAGGAAGCCTTCAGGGACTTGACTTCTCTGACCTTTGGAGTCAGCTCCCTGCTCTGCCCCAGGCCCAGACGCCCTCCAAGGGAGCCCTCTGCTTTCCCTGACGCCGGCCCTGCACTGACCCGGTACCTGGTGCTGCCTCCCAAAAGCACCTCAGACCCTTTGCTTCTTTGACTTTAATCTCCATCTTTTAGTGTTTGACGGGAAGCAATTGGGAGGGAAAGAGTCAGATTCAACATCTGTCTTGAACTGTGAATCCCAAAGGGCCCAGTGAATAGCAGCAGTGAGAGGTGACATCTGGTCAACCTCCTCTGCCTGAAACAACCCAGTGTTCTGGCCCAGTGCTGACCGGGGTGGAGCGCAACCCTGCTTTGTTTCTGCAGGAAGATTCCCTCCTGAAGCACTCCCACATTCACCCGCCCTCCAGCCCTCCCCAGGGCCTGGCAAGCATTCAGCAGATGCTGAATGAAAGCACTGAGCTTCAGCAGCGCCCTCTGCACCAGCCCAGGAAGCCAAACTGTGTTCCATGCCCGAGCACCGTGCCAGTCTTCTAATTTGTTCTCCAAAGTGGCACAAAGCAGCTTAAACCCAGGCCCTTTTATTAGCTCAGTTTTCCCAGGGTGGAAGCCCAGGCTGGCCTAAGGGGGTCCTCTGCAGGTGGCATCCCCCCTGGAGCTCACAGTCTAGCTCAGTCTAACTCACAGCTCATGCGGGTTCCTGGCAGAACTCAGGTCCTGAGCTTGCAGCCGTCAGGCCCGACTGTCCTGCTGGACGTTGGGCAGAGTCGTCCTCCGCGGATGAGGTCCCCAGGTCCTGGCCACACAGCCGGTGGCCTCACCGCTTGGCAGCTGGGCTGGGGTCTCATAGGATGTCACCCCATCATGGGAGCGATGACTGTACTATGTTCGCAGGGCCACCCACACTCAAGGACAGAGGCCCACGCACGGCAGGTGCACACGGGGAGACTTTGGGGCCACCTTAGGATTCTGCCCACTGGAAGGGGGCTATCCAGCCACTGCGCTAGGATCTTCAGAGAAATGAAAATGTCAAGACAGTCTCTGTCCCAAGAAACTTAGCCTGTTACAATTTTATAGGGAAAACCAATATACAAACAAAAAATTAACAATACAAACAAATAGGATCATTCTTATATCCAATAAAGAGATGGGGAATCTGATCTTTTAAAAGCAAGTTCCCATAAGTGAATTAATCTCAATTAAACAAACAAACAAAAAACTTTGACATTCTCATAATTAGTGTGAAGCTAAGGCTGTAATTCCGATCCTTTGATTTCTCCAAATAATTTCTAATAGACATAATATTACTTGATTTTTAAGGGAAGAGTAAGTAGGTTTTCAGGAGTATGCCAACTTTTAAATAGAATTATGTTATAATATGTAAATTCTACCAATGTATCTGTTTTCTGTAACTGAACTGATTTCTGTCTTCTCCTCCACTGTATGGTGAGAGCTTGCTCACCATGACCTAGGTCGCTTGGTGCCTCCCCCCCATTTTCACCCCAGGTGCACCTTTGGGGCAAGTGGCAGCTCCTGGGGGTCCCCGTCCCGGCCAGAGCACCAGCGTCATGGGCGGCTCCTACACCTTCCCGGCTCCCAGCCTTGAGGCCTCTCTGTGTCTGTCGCCATCAGGAAGGCAGGGGAGTGGCGTGTCTGAGGTCTCTTTCCCCAGCTCCATGTTGCTCTCAGGGGAGAGGGAGAAAGTCTGGCTCTCAGGCACTCTCTGAGGACCCGCAGGCATCCAAACCCCTTACTCCTCTCCCTCCTCTCCTCTCCCTGCTCCGTCTCCTCCCTGGAGATTCCTCCGCCCGCTACCTGATGGGGATGCATCCTTCCAAATCTATGGCTGCTGCAAGGAGTTCCTCCTGTCTCTGGGATTTGGCATCCACAAAGCGAAGCCTTTGAAACGCAAATGCCTTTTTTGCCTCTAACAGCTGTTCCTTGAAGCACCAAATGCTAGCCAAAATGGTGGTAAAATGCATAAGAAGAACAAATTATGCATCGGCCTGGATACTGCGGAGTCCTCCCCCACTCTCTCCTCTGGACAACTCGCTGCATGGGTCCATCCCCTGAGTGCTGGTCAGTGCTCCCCAGAGGAGCTGCAGAGGGCAGTGTCCCGGCGCCACCCTCGCATGGCCTGGCCGGGGTGTCACAGGCTGGCCCCCGAGGTCTCACAGGGCCCAGGAAGCAAACTTCAGGACAAGAGCAGCTCAAAGGCAGAGGCCCGCACCCCTCTCCTCCCTGTGCTCAGCCTTCTCTGGGATCCAACCTCTCCTTCCAGGCTGGCGCTGACGTCCGACACGTTCTGGCCCCTGTCCTGCCAGCCTTCTCAGCACTCTGGGTTGGAAGGAACATTCCAGGAAGGCAGTATTTCCCATAGGACAGAGCGCCGTCCTGCTCTGCTGGGCACAAAATTACCTAACCCTAGAGCGACATGGAGAAAATACCAAACTGAATCTACATTACAGATTGTTGGAAGAATTAGTTGGGGTCATGTATCTAAAATGGTTAATGCAGGGTCCTAAGCATGGGAATATGTTTAGTAAGTCTAGTCTGCTATATTAGCTATTATTTAAATTTGTTCTATAGCAAGAATCGCTTTCTGTTTAGAATCCAAACTAAAAACATTCCCCAACCCCCATGGAGAGGGCTTGGCACTTTCCTTGAAAAGCCACTGAGCATCCCACATCACCTCTGCCCGGTGGTCCCGCTGGGGGGGAGGCGTGGCCTCATCCCATGGGTCGTGCCAGGGACAGCAAGGCCCAGGCCAACACTGTGCCACGTGATGGTCACTGGACACCCAAGACTACTCAGCTCTTGAAGTTTGGCCCCTGTGACAGAGAACTGACTTTTTAAAATTGTTTGATTTCAGTAAATATAAATGTTAATTTGACCACACAAGATGAGGGCCGCCACCATTGGCAGTGCAGGGCTGAACACGCTGCCAGCCACGGGTCTTCCTGCAGGCACCCAGCCTCATCATTGCTCCTCCCAGGAGCCTGACCCACCTGCAGGGCTGAACACGCTGCCAGCCACGGGTCTTCCTACAGGCACCCAGCCTCGTTGCTGCTCCTCCTAGGAGCCTGACGCAAGCCCTCCCTGCAGCCTTTGCTTCCCTCCTGGGGAGCTACTCAGAGGCTGCCCTCCAGCGTCAACCACAACCACTCCAGCCCGCTGCCTGCTCCCTCTTCCAGGACCCCGGAGCTGAAGCCCTGAGCCAGATAGGGTGGACCTGAGTGCCCCGAGTGGAGAGAAGGCTACAACTACAGCTGCCACAGCTATAGCTATGACAACAACGGCTGTAATCACAACCACAGTCACAGCAGCTATACAGCTGCAGCTCTGACAACTACAGCTACACAGCTACAGCTATGACAACAGCTGCAGCAGCCCTCACCACCACAACCATAACAGCCAGCACCACCAGCTGGGCACCCCTGCTGGGTCTGCCTGGGGAGGGCAAGCTGCCACAGGGCTGTGCAGCAGGACAGGTGTCTCCTCATTGATGATCTTCTCCTCCCACGTGTCAATGCCATTTGAGGAGCTTAGGGCAAAGGCTCACATTTGCAGAAGAGTTATGGTTCACATGTTAAAAAGAAAACGAGGTGCAATAAGGTCCCTTTCACAGGTGTGGGGGCCAGGCCATCAACATGTCCCTTCAGGAGACACAGCCAAGCCACAGCAGTGACAATGTTAACAGCTGAGCCTCCTGAGATGCAAGCAAAAGGAGAAACACAACCAAACATTTCCCTTCTTCTGCTAGGATTAGACTCAGTACTCGGCAGCAGGCAGCCCAAAAGGGGCCTTCACGGGAGAGGAGGGTTTCACTGTGGACACAGCAGCCGCCGTGAGGTGGTGGCTTCTGACTGCCAGGGGCCCAGATGCCTGGGTCCTGTGCCTTAGCCCTTGACACTTGGAGACCACCTCAGGGTGAGTTTGCTGCCACAATAGCCATCCTGTCCCTGGAGGAAGGAAGGGGCCCCTCTCAAAGGACACAGGCTGCAGGCCACGCTTCTGCCTCCGCCCTCAGACCCATGTGGTCCCAGGGCCAGCCCTCGCCATCGTGTGGCAGCCAGGTGCCTGCTGAGCACGCAGGAGCATCCCTGGGGAAGAGGGGCTGACAGTGGACACACCCTGCGCTCTCCAGGAAACAGACCCAACCCACACAAAGATGGCAGACACTTTGCAGAAAGGTGCACGTGTGTTCCTCAATACTGGGTTTATTAGGCATCTCTATTGGGAATCCTAGCCAAACTCTACAGACTGAAATCACATATATCTCCACTAAATCTTAAAACACTACTAAAATGACCCGCTCTCCCCTTATAAACCCACAAATATAATGCAACTAAATAACGAAATAAGGAAGGGAAGTGCAGGCCATCCCAACCAAAAGGCACTGGGAGCCGCCCAGCCCAAGCACACGTGGCTCAGGCCTCAGCTCCCTGCAGAGGAGCTGGCAGGGGAGGGAGAGGATGGGGGTGGAGAGAAAGAGTGAAGAAAACCCAGAAAAAGAGGAGTGAAGAGCGTGCAGAACCTCCATAGAAAAGAGGCTGGGACCTAGAGTGGGGATTCAGAGTTGGTCAGAAAACAGAGGACTAGTTGAACTGTCTAAGAGGGGTTCGACTCCTGGATGCCCTGCCACAGGCCTCCTTCTCTCTGGCAGAAGGATAAGCTAGAACAGAAGCTCTGGAGCTAGTCCTAGGAAGAGCTGGAAACAGGATGAGCTGTTGTACTGAAGATGGGAACGTCAAGTGAGATGGACGGGCCCCAAGGCCTTGGTCCCGTGTGGCTCCGGGAATCCAGCGGCTCCTCCTGCTCCTCTGCCTTCTCCACTCCCTGCCACTCCAGACAGAGCAGAGGCCTCTTCTCTAGAACCAACAGATTCAAGATAAAGGGCTTCCAGGCACCAGTGTCTGGGAAGTATTAGTGAACAGCCAAGGACTCCGGCCACTGAAGGCAAGCAGTAAACAACAGGGCGGAAACCAAGTAAACAAACCAGCCTTACCAGGGGGCAAAAAAAAGCTCAGAGGAAGCAGAAACATTTCTGCAAAGAGGAGCAATCTTTTTAAAAACCTATAATTTGTTATCAGACAGAAAAGAACAGAAAGAACATTAAAATATATTGTATTCATAACCCAAGAAACATTCAGAGAACACGAATATCTGTTTTAAAAAATAAATTAAAAGTTTACTTAGAAAGTTAAAATGTAAAATTGAGATAATGTCCCATAAATTATCAAGAGATGAGAAAAGAAGATGAAAGATTTTGTTAAAAAAAAATAGAGAAAGAATTCAGGAGCGTTAATAATCAACTAATAGGAGTTTCTGAAGAAGTAGAGCGAGTAGAGAAAATGGAAGAAAGAAAATTCCCAAAGAAAGAAATCAAGGAAAATCCCCATGGCAGAGATCTTGAGTTTTCAGATATAAAGGCCTCATTGAGTAGCCACGCAATCATGAAATGGTTCTGTGTCGTCCAGGGCTCTACCTGAGAAGCAGGACCAGTAGGATTTATATATGGATGGGTTCATCACCAGGAACTGGCTGACACCATCTGGGGCTGGCTCTGCAAGTCCAAAATCTGTAGGGCAGACAGGCAGCCTAGAAACTCTTGGTCAGAAGAAGTTCCATTCCACAGGGAGAATTTCTTCTTCCTCGGGGAAACCTTAGTTATGTTCTTAAGGTCTTTTGACTGCTTGAGTCCCACCCACTGAGAGTATTGAGAATAATCTCCTTACTTAAAGTCAACTAGGCCAAGTGTGGCGGCTCACACCTGTAATCCCAGTATTTGGGGAGGAGGAGGCAGGAGGATCACTTGAGCCCAAGAGTTTTAGACCAACCTGGGCAACATGGCAAGACATCATCTCTACAAAAAATTTAAAAATTAACCAGGCATGGTGGCACATCCTGTGGTCATAGCTATTTGGGAGGCTGAGGAGTGAGAATTGCTTGAGCCCAAGAGTTGGAGGCTACAGTGAGTATGATCATGCCACTGAACTCCAGCCTAGGTAACAACAGCAAAACCCTGTCTCAACAACAACAACGGCAACCGATGGTAGATGTTAGTCACTCTACAAAATACCTTCGCAGCAACACTTAGATAAGTATTTGATTAAGCAACTGGATGCTGTGTCCTCTCCAAGTTGACATATAAAACTGTCATAGCCAACCACACAGAGGTTCATCATCATGAAATTTTGAGAACTTGGAGTGGGGATACAGAGAGAGAGAGAGACAAATAGAGACAAAGGGAGAGACAAAAGAAAAGGAAGCTAAAAGATGTACTCAACTGCAATGCTGGAAACAAGAATCAAATAGAACAATGCCTTCAAAACTCTTAGGAAAATGATTGCACACTCAGCATTCTATACCCAACCAAACTATCAATTTGGAATGCAAAAGCAGCAAGCTCCATCCAATGGGTGACCAAGACCCAGCCCTTCTTACTCCTCTTGAGTGGGTGCTCTCTTCTGTACCCATTGCTGCCTCAGGCTGTGCTCCCTCATTCCTCTCCCAGGCCCCTCTGCCAGCTTCCTCACTGGCCCCCCACTGCGCTCTGCCCTCTGCAAGCATCCTCCATGCTGTTGCCAGTGAGCTCTCTACCAAGCAGACTCTACTGTGTGGTTGCCAGGATTACATGCTTCCAATCCTTTGTCATTGCCTAGAAGCCAAATCCATTCTCCTCCATAAGGCACTTGAGATCTTCCCTAATAAGCTCTTACCCATCCCTCCAGCTCCCTGTCTCTCTGCCCCTTGGTTGCACCCAGACCTAAATTCAAAGCTGAAGGCGTGCTGCTCAGGCTTCTTCGGCCCTTCCACTGCTCCTTGTCTCCTTCAAATAAATGTCTGTCTTTAAACCCCATGCAGACTCCACCTCCCTCTGTAATGGTGCAGAGCATCCCATCATCGGATCATGCGCATCCCTGTAGGGCATGTGTATTCACAGGGACCTCTGCCCAAACTGCACTGGCAGGGCCCGAGTGTAGCATCTGTCACTCACGGCCGCAGGAGGAGGAGTGGAGAATGAGGCTGGTGCTGGATGGCCTGGGTGTAAACTCAGCCCTGCCTTTTCTGAGTGTATGGTCTGGGGCAAGTTAGCTATTCTGCATCTCAGTTCTCTCCTCTGTAAAATGGGATGGTCATAGATTGTTTGAGCAGTGGGCCAAGTCTGAAGAGCATGCCAGCATGTGATAAGTAAAGCATTTACAGCAGCTCACCACTGCTGTTAGCATTGGCATGACCCTCCTGTTAGGCCTGTGCTTGAGGACAGGAGGTAAGTGTTGCTGATGAGTGAATAGAGATAGGAAGTTTGACGACCTATGGAAGTGGCTCTTCAAAACGTCTCTTCTCAGGCCTCCTTCTCCTAACAGTGTTTTGATTGTCACTGCTGAATAGCAGGGGCTCCAGAATCCATCCCTTGGGCAGGAGGCAGGTGGCCTCCCTGGGCTGCAGGAATGAGCTGTGTGGGTAGCTGCCATCCCTCAGGCTTTGAGAGGGACCTTTGTCTCCTGAGGCAGGTGGACGTGCACCCCAGTGGAAGGGACCTGGGCTGGGAGCTGGGAGCTGGGGGCCCTCTGGGTGGTCACACAGCCACCCACGGCTGCACTTCCTGCACCACCTGCCCATGTGGCTGTGGCCAAGTCGTCCACCTGGCACAGAGATCACTGTTCTAGAAACACTTCCCTCTCTCCATGGTTTGAGAGCATCCTGTTTGGCACAGAATATTTTTAGGGGAAAAACCTCCAAATTCTGGATCTTGGCTTGAGAAGGGACCACAGTGTCATTGCTTCCCACTGAGATGGAAGCAGATGTGATACACAGTCAGAGGCAGAAATATCACGTGGCTCCAAGAACACCCTCCTGCCCTTCCTCACATATGCTGGGGCCAGAGTCCGGGAAGCAAACCACAGAAGAGCTGCTCTCGTGGGGACCGGGGCAAATGCAGGAGAGGCTGTGGCTGCTGCACCAAATCCACGTTTGCTTGTTGAGGAGATGCTCTCGTCATCATGAGTCAATCAATGACAAGAATAGGATTAAAATATACAGTAATAGTGTATGTATACACCCGGAGTGTGCGTCTCATATAAATTACATATTATATAGAGTATTAAAATAGTAGCAGTGGAATAGGGAATAGTAAAATAAATAAAATGTTATTAGAGTGAAACTCGGTGTGAAGGAAACTGCCCCTGGCTGTGTGCAGCTGATTTTCAGAGGATACTGAATCGCAGACTGCACATGGCTGGGCTCTTCCCACCTGGAGCTCTTTGTCCTGAGTTCTCCTCATCCCAGCACCTTCCAGGTGCAACAAAGCTTCTACACACACTCCCACCTCCTCTCAAATTACTTATTTTTCTTCCCAATCTCTGTGTCTTGTTAACCATATCTCCCTTCGAAAATTTCACTTATTCAGTTATTTCCAACTGTAATGTTCTCCAGAAAAAGGCCCTTCTAGGCTGATGTCCTGATAAAAATGTCAGGGCCTCCCCCGAGCTCGGTTTGAAGCCCTTCTAAAGCTTTCCCTAGAACCTTCGTCTGGAATCCCCGGTGCTGACGCCTGGTGCCAGACGTCTGGGGCCTGGGGCAAGCGGGTGGAGCAGCCACTTAACTACTTGCTGCCCGGAACTTCCCCTCACTGAAACTTGGTGACTTCCAAACCTACACTCAGCAGCACTTGACTTTAATTGGAGAAGCGTTTCGGTAACAGGCTGCTGGGTCTCCCGTTCAGAACTAACGTGTGAATAAAATAGTAAGCGCCCTCTTTATAGTTTACCACCCGAGACCAGCCGTGGGCTGACCTCTCTGGCTCAGCCAGGTGTGTGGACTTTCCCCTGAGAGCCCTGGACCAGCACCGCCCCCAGGCCACCGCTAGATGGCACTGTCCCCGCACCAGGGCCGCGCTGGGCCCGCTCACAGGGTTCTCTTCCAAATTGGACCTGAGCTGGCAGTGCAGTCACTGGATTGGAATTGGCGGCACCGACACAGTTGCGTTTGGACAGAATGCATCATTCTTCAGGCCCGTCTTTGTTTCCTAATTTAGTTTCCCAAACTCTTGCTGAAGGCTCCTGCTCCTTAAATAACACCATTATTTGTCATTCCCAGCAGGCAGTTTTATTAACTGAGAGTGAAGAGAAGCAGCGTGAGACTGTGGGCAAAGCCGGTGCTGAACCGCAGTGTGGGTCCAGGAATGTGGACTCTGCACTCTCCGGCCGTGTGGCGCCCCTATCCCCCCACCCATGGGGGACTTGCCTCCCTGCACTGGTGGCCTCTGCTTCCTGGAGCGGTCGGTCCTCTGGGTGGTTCTCTCCCATGCACTTCATTAACCACACATAACTTAGTTCTGTTCGTTTATGTTCAAGGTAGGAGAAGCCAGGATGGGGAGATGCCTAATAGATATGACTATCTAAATACTCTTAATAAGGAATTTTATAATCAAGTCATGAGGAAATGGGCCTTTTTGACATGAGAGTGGACAAGTACCCCAGTGCCCACCTCCCAGCAGGAGCCACCTTCAGACCACACTGCATGATTTCAGGAGCTGAGGGCCCCATGGGGAGCTGAGGAGAAGGTGGCCATGTGCAGCTCCTCTGGAGCACGCTGTCTGCAGGGACCCCTGGGTGCTGCTGACAACAGGGGTCCACCCTGGGACGCAAGCAACTGGCAGGACCCCGGGGTCCTCTGGTCTACCTCTCACCCTACAATGCAGGCCCCAGGCCCCCAGCCGGGCAGTGAGGTCCCGTGCATACACTGGGGCATAGGAACGGGACAGGGCCACCTCCTGGGGGGCCACAGCTGTCACTCTGCGCTCACTCAGTGGCCTTGAAAGAAGCGCCTGAAGCGAGAGAACGTGGGTGACGGGGTTTCCCTGAAGTCAAGTCAAAGCAGCCAACGTGCACCATGTCCGTCCTCATTTTATGCGCCTTCGTCTTGGCGTAGCCTCAGCAGCTGCTTTTGGCTGCGGCTTTTAAGCTGTGAAAGTATTTGCTGGGAATGTCCTTGGCTCCTCACACAGCACCTCCTCCCTGTTAGGCTGGTTTCTCTGCTGGATCTAAAACAGGAGGGAGGAAGCATCGTGAGTGGTGCTGGGGGCTTAAGCGGCTCCTCCCTCCCTCCTCTGGGGGTGCCCCCTGGGGCCCAAAGCTTCTGGGAACCCGGCGGGGAGCTCTGCTCCTGAGCCAGGAACTGCCGGGCACCACACAACTGCTGTCGGCGGGGCCTGTCTGGTTTCCCCAAGTGCTTCTGCTTCATTTGCTAATCCATAGAGCGTAGCTCAGAATGATCGCTTGCCTGGGGTCCCCAAACACTCCCTGAGCTGGAAAGTGCTTGTGTGATGTGTTAGTCATGGATAATACAACATTGTTAACATGGGACTTTAAGCCATCAAAATTTCTCTTTTATTTCTTAACAACAACAACAAAAAGACTGAATGTGGTGGCTCATACCTGTAATCCTAGCACTTTGGGAGGCTGAGGCAGGAGGGTCGCTTGAGATCAGGAGTTCGAGACCAGCCTGGGCAGCATAGTGAGACCTAGTTTCTATTAAAATATTTTTAAAAGAAAAAAAAAAGAGATAACTGTGCCACAGGGCGTTCCATTGGTGATGAAACGTGCTGATGCACAGGGAGCCACGCCCCAGTCTAAGGGTTTGAATGCAGGAAAAGCCATCTATGGCTAAGAAGAGACAAAAAATAATTCTAAACTAGAAAAGATAAAATACAGGACAAAGGAGAGATGGGCCAGGCAGCCCTGGGACACTGGCCTGGCCAACTGGTGTGGAGAGGCCAGGAGTTCCGGGGGCAGGGCATGGGGAAGGGGTGGCTGTTAGGATTCCATGGAGGTGTACCCAGTGGGGTGCACCCCCACACTCTTCCCTCCTCAGAATCAGAGCCAGAAAGCAGCTCGGTCTCTCGGCCCCTCCTGCTTCCTGACCACTGAGAGGCAGGACACTGTCCTTCCTATTTTATTCACACGACAGATATCCCTCCAGGGCCCATGGTATCCCAGGCACGAACCGTGATTCTGAGTGGAGAGGGTGGAAAGGACACAGGGATGGCCCTGCTGGGGTGGAGCTGACAGCATCATGAGGGAAGAGCCGCTGAAGAAGCCAATGCACCTCCTCGTGACGAGTGGGAGCAGGGAGGGACCCCAGCGACAGAGAGGACGGGGAAGGGGCCTGTTGATGCTGCTCAGCGAAAGTGGCAGAGACATCCGGACCAACATAGCCAGGCTCTGGGAGCTGGGGCACCAAGCCCAGCCGCAGAGGGGCCTCACCTCAGGCTCTCAACCGTGTCCCCCAGAGAGCCAGGCCTGCAGCAGCCGGAGCTCACTGAGCTGATTCCACAGGACGGAACCTCACCTGTTCTCCCAGGCCTGGCTATCCTGACATCTGCCTTTCGTGGTTCTCATTTAATATCCTTTCTCTATATTTGACCTTCAAAATATTCCTGTGAGGTAGGGAATTTGTTTGCTTTTAAATTCCCATTTTACAAATGAAACACCCGGGCTTAGAGAGGCCACTAGAATAAGTCAGCAGCAGAAGCAGGACTTAGCAGAGAAAGTCTGACTTCCAAGCCCGTACTTCACTTCTCCCTGGAGCTCCTAGGTTGCAGGTAACAAGAATCCCTAAGAAGCAAGCCTGGAGCAGAGCCAGGGAAACGAGGTTCCACTCTTCGCCCCACCGCTAAGGAGCTGTTCGTTCATGGGTGAATGCTCTCCGCCAGACCTGCACCTGCAATTCTGCAAGAGTTTAGTCCACTGTCGGAAAAAGAAAGTGAGATCTGCCCTAAAGAACTTAACTGAGCAGATCTTTAAAAATTCTGCAGCAAGACCCATAAAAGAGAAAGAGGCTGGGGAGCTCCGCACCCCCAGTGAGGTGGAGGCTGGGGATAGTTTCTGCAAAAGCCGAATCCTAAAGGAAAAATCACTGACATAATGTCAGTCTGTTTCCATTTTCTATGCTGTGCATTTTTACCAAACACGTCCCATCTGCAAAGGCTCCTGCACACCTGGATACACATAGCAATGTGGTCGGCATTCCGAGGAACCACCCTCAGACCAGCAGAAGAGGAAAAGATAACCAAGGATGTGAACTGCCCATGTCCAGGTCCCGGGAGGCTGTGCTCCAGGGTGGAGGGGATTCGAGGAAGGCAACGTTGTGGTGGGCCCGAGCCTGGGCCGGGAGGGCCTCCTGGTGCAGGCCGGGCCCTGCTTTGTGGAGAAAACAGTGAAGAGTTGGGAGGTCAGTTGGATGGGGACAGGGCGGGACAGCAAACTCAAGTGGGAGCGCCAGGGGCGTTCACCTAGCGGCAGAGAAGATCGCTGGCTTGCGGAATTCGTGAGTGGACAGGGGGAGGCAGCACGTGTGAGAAGAGCCCGTCGCAAAGGCCTAGGGCAGCGGCCCCCAACCTTTTGGCACAAGGGAGCGGTTTCATGGAAGCTAATTTTTCCACAGAAGAAGGGTGGGATGGTTTCTGGATGAAACCGTTCCACCTGGGATCACCAGGAATAGCTTCTCCTAAGGAGCCCGCAGCCTAGACCCCCTCGCAGGCGCAGTTCTCAGTAGCGTTTGCGCTCCTGTGAGAATCGAATCCCGCCGCTGACCTGACGGGAGGCGGAGCTCAGGTGAGAATGCTCCCTCGCCCGCTGCCCACCTCCGCCTGTACGCCCGGTTCCTAACAGGCCACCGCAGGGGGTTTGGGGACCTGTGCTCTAGGAAATATTCCAGCATTGGCAGCTACTCTCAGAGAAGCTGCTGGAAGCTCTCCTGGGGGGGTGGGGGCAATCACAGCTGAGCCTGTGGGGCCATTTCTCAGCTGTGGGATGGAACGGATGGACCCAGGCTGAGGCCCAGGGGCCTCGCTGAGGGAGAAGCACAGACCTGGACTGAAGTGATGAAGAGAAGGGAGGGGTTTCAGGCGCAAACAGCACAGGCTGCTCACTGGGAGGGTGGCAAGGAGGAGGAGGCGGGCCTTTGTGGCCTTCCCTCTCTCCCCACCTGCAGCTCCTGGCCCCTCAGTGCCATTCGCAAACACAGGGAAAGTTGAAAGGGCCGGGGAGGTTCGGACAGCGGAAGGCGAGAGAGGTTCAGAGGGCGGAAGATGGGAGCTGCTCCCCTGCATTTGTGAGGATCACACTGAGCCGGGCTGGGCCAGATGCACCGTGGACCCACCAGGCGTCACCCTCGTCCTACAGTCACAGTCTTAGGACCTCTGCAGGAGGCCCTCACCCCAGCCCTCCTCTCATCTTAGCCCAGGGCGGCAGCTGCACTCAAGAGTCTTTTTTTTTTTTTTTTTTTTTGAGACAGAGTCCTGCTCTGTCACCCAGGCTGGAGTGCAGCAGTGCGATCTCGGCTCACTGCAACCTCTGCCTCCCAGGTGCAAGAGATTCTCCTGCCTCAGCCTCCCAAGTAGCTGGGATTATAGGCACCTGCCACCACACCCAGCTAATTTTTGTATTTTTAGTAGAGACAGGGTTTCACCATGTTGGCCAGGCTGGTCTGGAACTCCTGACCTCGTGATCTGCCCGCCTCGGCCTCCCAAAGTGCTGGGATCACAGGCATGAGCCACCGCACCTGGGTAAGAGTCTTCTCTTAACTTGGAAGTACTGCAAAATCCTGCCGCAGGCCTCTTTGAGGGCTCAGTCTGCACCTTCCAGAGCCTGGGTGCACTCACACTCACCCTGGGCCCCCACTCACTGAGCCATCACAAAGTGCATTCAGACATTTTATGCTTTCAGAAATCGTCACTGGGCACCTATTCTATGTCCAGCACTCTTGCATCATGGGGATACAGAGCAGTGAACAAAAAAGTGCATTTTAATCCTTGCCCTCAAGAATACATATTCTTTTCATTAAACTTCACAAGCACAGTCAATTCTATATTTTATTCTCACTTCACAAGTGAGCAAACAGGACTGCCTAAGTCTTTCCTAGCCAGTTCCACGTCTGATGTGTGTTAGAGCATCAGGGGGTGCAGTGTGAGGTCCATGGGCCTCCTGATCTCACGAAGGACTTGCCAGATGTAGTCACCGACTGCAGAGTCTACCTGGATGCGGGGGCCAAAGTGCAGGCACACCTGCAGGAAGATGTGTGTGACAGCCGCAGCGTGTCCAGCGGCAGGAAGGGGAAAAGTGGCGTTAAAATCCAAGCATCTATTTTAGGAGAGCCTTAACAGATCTTTTGAGAACTTCTTATTTTACAAATGAAAATATCCAGCTCGCCATCAGAAGCAGATTTACGGATAAGCTAGGGAAGCAGAAATGTCAGCCCCCACCCCAGCCAGATTTGCAGGGCATCCTGCTGGGATCTGATGGGGAGGCAGGAGAAGACCCAGGAGGGTACCCCGGAGTGGGGACGACGGCCAGGTTGTTGCCCAGGCCGTATCAGGGAGGAGTGGAGAGGAGCCTGTTCCCTCAGGAACGCAAGGGGTTCTTTCACGCCCCACACTAAAGAGAGCTTGAGGAGCACAGGGATTTCCAGCGTAAACAGCAGCAGGCAGGGTGAGAGGCTCCATCAGAAGCAGCAGTGCCAATGTCTAGTAATGAATAAATGAACGAAAAAACAGCAAAGGGAACCATGAGCCAGGACCCCCTCAGGGACTGTCCGGATTCCTGGGGCGCCCACCGTGCCCGCCCCATCACGCCACCCAGTTCCCAGACGCCTCTCTGCTCCCGGGGCTTCCCGTGTGGCCTGCCCTGGGATGGGATAGGACGCGGGAGCTGATGATGCCGGAGCTGATGACGCCGGAGCTGATGACGCCGGAGCTGATGATGCCGGAGCTGATGACGCCGGAGCTGATGACGCCGGAGCTGATGACGCCGGAGCTGATGACGCCAGGGTTAAAGTCCCCGCTGCTCCTTCTCCCACTGAACCTAGGAACATCATCAGCAAACCCAGCAGTTCACAGCCACAGAGTTCTGGTATAAGCAACAAATACTGGTGATTATCCTAGACGTTCCAGGGCTGCAAAAACAAATACCACACCTTCGGCAGCCTAGAAACCAGAAATTTATTCCTCCAAGTTCTGGAGACTGGAAGTCCGAGACCAAGGCACCAGCAGATTCGGCGTCTGGCGAGGGCTGCTCTCTGGTTGGTGGACGGCGCCTTCTCACTCTGCCCTCACATGGGAGAAGGGGTGAAGGAGCTGTCTGGGTCCCTGTTATAAGGGCACGGATCCCATCACGAGGCCTCCTCACTTCCCATACGCCCCTCCTCCTAACACCATCCCGGTGGGGGTCAGGATTTCAGTGCACGAGTTTTCAGGGGACACAGGCAACAGCAATGATTATTTAGAATTTTATGAATTTTCTATTATAATTATGAGATGCAAACGTCACATCAAAAAAATAACAACTTGGACCTGTGGTGTGGATGAAGAATACTGAAAATATTTTTATACAAAGATAGGATTTCCCCAAAAACAACCGCTAATATCCCCAGTTGAAAATGTATTACAATCAAGTTCTTCTGCTATGAATTTTCCTGTTTTCTTAAAAAAATTTTAAAAGAAAGTGTATTACAAAAATAATATTTAGAAAGCTTAATTATATTAATGCAGATATTAAAGAGATATTTCTAATAATTATGTAATCTACCTGCACTAGTAAAGAGTGTTTCTAGATATATCCCTAACACATCATCACACCACTTACGGACACGGTCCATCTAACACTTAATATACAGGTGAAATACAATATTATGTATAGAGAGAATAAACACATATGTCATATACATACATAAAACATTATAGGCGGGGTGCGGTGGCTCATGCCTGTAATCCTAGCACTTTGGGAGGCCGAGGCGGGCAGATCACCTGAGGTCAGGAGTTGAAGACCAGCCTGGCCAATATGGTGAAACCCTGTCTCTACTAAAAATACAAAAGTTAGCCAGGCGTGGTGGCGCACACCTGTAATCCCAGAGGCTGTAATTCTGTAATTGGGAGGCAGAGGCAGGAGAATCACTGGAACCCGGGAGGCGGAGGCTGCAGTGAGCCGAGATCGTGCCACTGCACTCCAGCCTGGGTGACAGAGCCAGACTCTGTCTCAAAAAAAAAAAAAGAAAAAAGCATCATATACAGAAGTTTTTCACCTCACCCACAGTTAAGGGCCAGATGGCCCCTGGCCTTTAGCACAGTGAGGACTCCAGTTGACCAGCATGTCCAGGAGCCCCTGGGAGGGAGGGAAGGCCCCTTGGAGACTGAGGAGTTGTGAGGAAGCCGAGGCACGGGACTGCAGGAAGAGGCGCTCCACACGCAGGACACGCCGTCTTCAGCAAACACCCAACAGGACAGAAAAGGAGGCAGAGGCGCCTTCCTGCCCCGGAGGCGCACGTCTGCCACATGCACTGTGAAGAGCTGAGATGCATCCTGACGTCGACAAACCAGTGTCTGAGAAAAGTGAAGAGACACCTGGGAAGTTTGAAAACAGACTGAATAGCTGTGGATATTAGAAAACCAGCTAAAAATTGTGAGATAAGGAGATTGCAGTTATGTTTTCACCTTTGAGATTGGGGAAGCAGGAGGGGCACAGGTGACTAGCCTTGAGAGATAACAGCTGAATTTGGGGTGAGTGCATTATTCTGCTCTCTCTACTTTTGTATATTTGAAATTAACTTTTAAACCCAACGTTTCTATAAGCTTGATGCTTCCCATAATAAAGATTTTTAAGCAATATTATCACTCTACAAAAGTTCCCAAAAGCTCTGAAAGTTATGCAATGAAGGGCAGATTTCCTCTGCTCTCAGAGCCCCAGCTCCCAAGACCCCCCCGAGAGGCAGCCACAGCCGAGCGCCCATGATCAGTGCTCACCGCATGCATGAGTACACAGACACACACATGATGCACACACACACATGCACCCCATGTGTGCATAACCGTCATACTGTATGCATTGGTCTTTTTGCTCTTTCCCATTTTCAGACAGCCTTTTGCTATCAACCAACCTAATAAAATAATGCTGTTCTACATCTTGCTTACCACCACTTCCCTGCAGGGCTGGGACATTAGACAGTTGACTAATGGCCGTCCTGTGTCTTGTCCACAGCTTGTCAGGATGCCCGAGAGCCACATCAGCGATGAAGAAGGCAAAGCTTTCTGGAGAGCAGATGCTGACCATCAAACAGCGGGCCAGCAATGGTGAGCACCCCTCCAGCCCTCGTGGCACCCATGGTCAGGAAGGCCCAGCAGGCACGGCCATGCCAGCTCTGTGCCCTTTGACAGTTACAGCTCACTTTCCTTAGAAAGCAGGGGCAGAGATCATTCTGGCCCTCTCATATAAAGCTAAGCCACTTGAGAAGAAAAGCAGTCTTTCTCAAAACCGCCTCCCACCTTCACCGACTTCACTACTCACCGGAATCACGAGCCCAAGTCCTGAGGGTCTCTTCAGCACTGGACGATTTGCTCCCTGGAACCCCAGTGTGCCCACATTTCTGCCTCTGTCCCTCAGGCCCTCATCCGGGGTTTCTCCACCCAGGAGCAGCTTTGGGGCCACCCCAGGCCACAGATAACAAGGATGGCACCCCCTCCCCTGTCGCCCTCGCTCTCAGCATGTCTGGTGCCTGATTTTCTTGATTCCACCTGCAAATCTGTTTTGTTCTGAGGGTCTCTCTTGTCACCAACCAGCGCAGGTGTGTAGAGAGTTCTGCAGAGGAAAACTGGGGGACTCTGGAGGAGCAGGAGAGAGGAGAGCCACTTAAGCCCTTAGAAACATCCACAGTCCACCCTCATGATCTGGGGACTCCATTTGCGAGTTCACCTCCCTGCTGAAGTTAATTTGTAGACACAGGCAATGATCTCAATGCGTTTGTAGTTACTCCTGTGCATTCGCAGAGCAGCTGAAGTGTCTGGTGTTCCTAAGTGCAGGGGGCTGTGATGTGCCTCACAAAGAAAACATGCATGCTGGCCAAGCTCCCTTCAGATAGGAGTCATGGTTGTGACTGTTGGCTGGGAGTTCTATGTTAAGGAATCCACAGTATCTATTAAATAAGTTGTCTTTAAATGGGAGCACACATAAAACAGGTGTATTAGTGCATTCTCATACTGCTATGAAGAAATACCCAAGACTGGGTAATTTATACAGCAAAGAAGATTCATCAACTCACAGCTCCACATGGCTGGGGAGGTCTCAGGAAACCTACAATCATGGCACAAAGGGAAGCAAACATGTCCGTCTTCACGTGGCGGCAGGAGAGAGGAGTGCAGAGCGAAGTGGGAAAAGCCCTAATAAAACCTCCAATTTCTGCTGCCATGGTACCATTCTTCGCATCCGAAGCTCTGTGTTCCTGTTGCCCTTGCTATAGATGTGGAAAAGACAATCCATCTCTCTTTTTTTGGACTGGGTCTCACTCTGTCACCCAGGCTGGAGAGCAGTAGCACGATCTTGGCTTACTGCAACCTCCGCCTCCCAGGGTCAAGCGATCCTCCCACCTCAGCCTCCTATGTAGCTGGGACTATAGATGTGCACTATCACACTCAGCTAATTTTTGTATTTTTGGTAGAGATGGGGCTTTGCCATGTTGCTCAGGCTGCTCTCAAACTCCTGAGCTCACATGGTCGACTCGGTCACTGCAACTCCGGTCCACCCATTCTCTGCCTCACCTCTCGAAACGGGACTACACCACTATTTTTAGTAGAGACGGGGTTTCACCTTGGTCTCGATCTCCTGACCTCGTGATCCACCCGCCTCGGCCTCCCAAAGTGCTGGGATTACAAGCGTGAGCCCGGCTGCTACGTTGCTCTTGAACTCCTGAGCTCAAGCGATCTGCCCACCTCAGCCTCCCAAATTGCTGGCATTACAGGCGTGAGCCACCATCTTTCATATCCTGAGTGTAAAGCCTTTCCTGGGGTCATTTTTATACCTTCAGTGTAACAAGAGTGCTCAGCAGCTTCCCTCCGTGCATGGCCCAGACACTGTATGGGACAGAAAAGCCACCGGAATCCACTGTGAGGCACTGACTCGGCCAAGAAGGACCCTGGCACTGGATTTTAGCGCTTTCTCTTGAGCATTTGTCTGAAAGGGAAGCAGCTATTCTAAATGTCCTTGAGGTTCCCTTCTGGCTCTAAAGTATTTTTCTTTCTTTCTTTTTTAAGTTTAGGGATGAGCCTACTCTCATGTCTCTCCCCGACAAGGATCACCTTATTTTCTTTATCCGTGGAGCGATCTCATCACGCATTAGCACTCAGCTCTGCCTGAGCAGCCGGCGTGACTGTCAGTGAGTCTCCTTCAGAACCCTCTTGCAGAAGTCCACTGTATGCCTCTTAGCACCTTGGCACCTTGGCTGAAGTTGTACAATCAGTGGCTTTTTGGCAGGTAGTGGGGGCAGGGGCAGTGTTTAGGAGAGAAGGAAATAAGATAATGCTTTTTCTTTCCTTTTACTATCACAGCAGAAAGCAAGCTAGGGAAAGGAGCTCTAACCTCCATCAAGCCCCAGAAACATGAAGCACTTTGTCAGGAACTTCACCTACTTATTTCGCTTAATATTCCTGAGAGCTCCAAAGTGTGGGAACTCACGTTTCTACTTCAGCTGTAAGGAAAAGGACATTCCAGGAGGCTTGGAAATTCCACCAAGCCATTAGTGAGAGTGACCAGCGCTGGCTAGGTTCACCATGGGACGCTGGTCTCTCAAGAGCCACCAGGATCCTGAAATAAATCAAAATCTTCTGGGACCACGCTATGCTAATTTGAGTAGGATTTTTTTGCTTGTTTGGTTTGGTGTCCAGTGGGTGGATTTTCTGGCTCTGAGATGCTGCTTTTTGGCTGGGCCCTCCCTGCTCAGGCCAGTTTTTTATAAAGGCAGTTTCTCCTGAGAGCTTGCAGGCCAACTGGTGGAATGTATTATAAAACCCTAGTTGCGGCTGGGCGCGGTGGCTCACACCTGTAATCCCAGCACTTTGGGAGGCTGAGGTGGGCAGATCACCTGAGGTCAGGAGTTCAAGACCAGCCTGGCCAACATGGTGAAACCCCGTCTCTACTAAAAATAGCAAAAATTAGCCGGGTGTAGTGGCAGGCACCTATAATTCCAGCCATTCAGGAGGCTGAGACAGGAGAATCGTTTGAATCCAAGAGGTGGAGGTTGCAGTGAGCCAAGGTCATGCCATTGCACTCCAGCCTGGGCAACAAGAGCAAACTCCATCTCAAAACAAACAAACAACAACAACAAAAAAACCCTAGTTCCAGCCTAACCATCCACAAAGTGAGGCTCAGCTCAGAGGCCCCAGCAACCCCAGGGACTGCTTCCTGGGCCAGTCACTGCCCTGCTGCAGGGATAAGAAGAATTCCCACCCAACCCAGAGCTCTCCTCTCCCTGAGGGGGCTTCACGCCGAGGCACATGTGCCTGGGGGCTTGCAGGATATCCCAGGGATGTGGCTGTGGACAGCTCTACAGAATCAGTTTGCAGGCCCACCTCTTCCACATTCCCTCGTCCTCCAGAATCTCATGGGCCGGGAATGCCTCTGTGAGCTGCTGGTTCTTCCTAGCACCGTTTCCCTGTCTCCCTTCTCCCCCTTACAAAGGAATGGTGTGCTGCATGGAGCCGCAGTGGGCAGCCCCAGGACTGAGACGTTCCCAGGCTCCCACAAAGGGCTGTTGGTGACCACTTGGGCCTGAGGGTGGTCCCCCAGGACAGAGCAGAGCTACGGAAGTAATATCCACCCATCCGTCGCTCCCAGAACAAAATTAGAGATGAAAGGTTGTCATGGGACCCGTTTCAAGACTTTTATTTGGATTTAAAATGGCACTGACTTCTGTCAGAACAGTTGACCTGATCTGGCAGATCAATTAGATAACAAAGCCTGATAGGCCACTTAGTTTGATGTTTATCATGAATTCTTCAAACTAAACATCCCAGTCCAAGGTTTTTGACAGAAATATATTGAAAGGCCCCTGCGAGATGGGATTCCTAGGAACGTGCTTGAGAAATTTGCCCGTGACAGCTGTAGAGGGTCGAAGCGTCACCACATCTAGTGTTCTGAGGGCCTCCTTCACATGGAGGTGCTCTAAAGGCATTTGGATGCTTGCAGTTTAACAGAAGCTTGTGGAGAATGCTTCTGAAATGATACATTCGTTCATAATTTAGTTGCTTTATGAATTGGGATTTTTTGCATTGGGTATTTTTATCTTGAGGGTATAACTTTTTTTTTTTTCGCTTCACTAAAAGCAGCATCTAAGGCCCAATCCCACTGATCCGTCACTTTCTCTTGCTCTCATCTTTCTAATGTCTTGGTAGAGAGGAGCCTCCACCTCTGTTCTGCTGATGTCAGCAGGGTTTTTGGGGTGCTCTCAGGCCTCTGGTTAATTGTACCCCTTCTGCCCTTCTGTCTGCAAAGCTTGAAAACAGCATGTACCCACTGGGAGCCTCCTAGGAGGCCTGGATACATTTTCCATTAGTTTTGAGTAAAGATCCATTGTGGTGCTGTGTGACCAATGAGAACAGCAATCTCAAATCCTGAATTTTCTAGGGTGATTGTGTTTGCCAAACTCCTGCTCTTCTTCTGTGTACACCCAACTGTGTGAGGTCAAGTGGCCACAAATAGAGAGGAATCTCCATCTCTTTGGCGTTGGCAGTGTAATGTTGCCAGTAACCAGACACAGCCGGCCAGGGAAGCAGGTGTCCAGAATGGCCTTTGTAAATACGGGCATCTGGGCCCTGTGCCCAGCTGTGCCAGGACTGATCCGTGTGCCCCGTGGACCTCGGCAGGGCAGCAGTCACCCACCAGGGACACTCAGATGATCAGGTACACACCTGGCCGAGGTCATCATTCTGGCAGAGTTTACAAATTGAGAATTCTGTTAGTTAATACATACTTTTTAATCATTCAGAATGAGATTTTTTCTTTGCTAAATGTCAAATATTCAGAGAGCCCTTTTGTGGCCATCTCCCTCCAGCCAGCCCCCACGTCCCTCTCCCACTTCCCACAGCTTCCTGTTGGTGGATAAGGTGAGGTCATCCTCAGCATTGGCTGGACTGCATTTGTGGTTACACATCTGTTGCCCATTTTCCGACCCAGAACCTAAACTGACTGAGGGCGGGGAGGACCTGGCCTTGTTGGTGAATGTGCCTGCAGAGCCTGGCTCCAAGTCTGGGGTGTTTGCAGAATGACTGATGCAGAGAGCGAGTCGAGAGAGAGAACAAAAGCAGGAGAAAATAGGCCAGGCTCAGCAAATCAGCACTCAGGACCAGGTGGTCTCTGCCTCGTGTCCCAGGGCTACATCTAAGACCCAGGTTAACTGTCCCTGGGAGCTCGACCCTCAAAGTGCCTGGGAGTCTTCTGTGTGTCTCAATTGTTTGTTTCTTTTTGTGGGGGACTTAGGTGGGGAAGGGGCAGTGGTAGGGAATAGAAGACACAGAGATTGTGACGATTTTTTCCTTTCTAATTCAAGAGTCTATTTTCCAAGCAAATTCAATTACGAATATAAAAGGAACAAAGAAAGCTCCCAAAATTCTGACTCTAATGTTTTTGTATATAATAGTTTTAACATACTAATGTTCATTATTACAGGTATAGAAAATGATGAAGAAATCAAACAGTTAGATGAAGAAATCAAGGAGCTAAATGAATCCAATTCCCAGATGGAAGCCGATATGATTAAACTCAGAACTCAGGTAACAGTTTTTGAAGCCCTCAATTTTAGCTCTAACACGCGCCATTATACCAGAGATACGTGGCATGAAATCGGCTTTTAGGAGAGCTGCCATTTCCTCTTTATTTGCTCTTTTATTTCCTTTCTTTTTCCACCTTATGATATTGGTCTTCCGCGGACACCGTTCCGTGGCAGTGTTCGCTGTATCAGGGGCCGTGGTTCTCTCGTTTTCAGTCTGCATGTGTGTTTGTGTTTTTTAATGAAGTGCATTTGTGAATAGGCATTTTCAGAGGATCACCTGCAAACAGTGAAAGTTTTCCTTCCAAGATACTTCAGGTCCTCCTGTTACTTAATCACTATATTAAATGTATAGCGACAGCCGATGTTCCCAGAATTTAAAACAAGGAGTGCGTGCCACATAGGACTCCTGGGTGTCTGGGGTTTGGGGAAGCGGCCGCAGTGACTTGCGGCTGCAGATCCTGGGGTTGAGGAGAGAGAGCAGTGGCAGCTGTCAGAGCAGTTGTGGTCACCTAACCCCCTCCATGCCCACAAGCAGCCCACAGGGTAAACGTCCTCAGCCTCATCTTAAACATACAGCTTCTAAGACGGAGAGGCAGCTTCCTCAGCCAAGCCGAGGCCACAGAGGCCAGGCTGGACCCTGTCTGCCTATGCGCCTTGTGCCTGGCATCCCCCACCTTGCTGTGTTAGGGTCCCGCCAAAGTACAGTCTGGGAGTGGAATTTATTTGCTGACCACCCAACCCTCACATTGCCCACAGGGTGAGCGGAGGTGTCCTGTCCTCTTAGAAATGAGGTCTCCATTCCGACCCCTCCCCAGCAGGCCACGGTGTGATGAGGCTCTCGGGGGATGCTGGCCATCCTCCGTGAAGGTTGCTCGGTTGGCTGGGAATGAGCCCCGAGAACTGGATGGAGATGAGGATGGTGTCACCGCCAGCCACCTACGTGATGATGCTGTCCTCCTAACAAACTCCGAGGGGCTCCCTTATTATCCCCTCTCTGTAAATGAAGAGATTGAGGCTGGGGAAGGTTGAGGGCCTTTCCCATGGTCAGCCGGGTGTGGTCAACGGCTCTGCTCAACAGGTGGTTTCTCCCCACTGGACACAGCTTTCCCAAGGATGGAGACAGCCTCTGGGGCTGGGGCCTCAGCAAGCAACCGAAAGGGATTTCCAGGCCCCCCGTGGGTACCAAGGATGAGGCCAAGGGTGGGAACTCCCCACCAGGCCATGTGGCTGCTGCCCGGGCGTTTTGATGCCAACCTACTTCCCCAGAGGGCATCACTGCCTTGATCTCACCGACCTGGTAGCCCCAAGGGCTGTGTTCAGGCCTTCCCAGAGTCTCGCATTGGCCTGGCCGGGGCTCACCCAACACAGGTTGGAGTTTCCCTTAAGACTTACCTGAACGTTGGGCTTGGGGAATGGAGTAACAGCCTGCGGCATTCCTCACCCCCAGGACCAGCCATGGAGGCGGCATCTTGGACTGCACAGGAGACTCCACGGGTGCCAGAGCACTCACGAGCTGCTGGTTCTGGGAGAGAGTAGGAGGTGACCAAGTCAGCAAAGAGTGTTTAATTGGGACAGATCAAAAATTCACCCTTGAGTATTACTCCGTTCTCACACTGTTGATAAATACCTGAGACTGGGTAGTTTATAAAGGAAATGGGTTTAATGGACTCACAGTTCTGCAGGGCTGGGGAGGCCTCAGGAAATTTACAATCATGGCAGAAGGTAAAGAGGAAGCAAGGCACCTTCTTCACAAGGTGGCAGAAAGGAGAAGTGCAAGCAGAGGAAATGCTGGACGCTCATAAAACCATCAGATCTCGTGAGAGTCACCCACTATCACCAGGACAGCATGGGGGAACTCCCCCATGATTTAATTACCTCCACCTGGTCCTGCCCTTCACAGGTGGGAATTATAGGGATTATAATTCGAGGTGAGATTTGGGTGGGGACACAGAGCCAAACCATATCAAGTTGTATTCTGTTTTTGAGGGTGACAAGCCTGAAAATCTTAATTTATTTCCTCCTTTGAATGGCACCTTTCGGGGCACTCTGTGATGAGGCAGAATGTCCTTGTCTGTCCAGGGTATTGAGTCCATGACCTACTGGGGCAACCCAATTCCAATAGGATGCTGTTCAGGAAGGGGGTTCTTCCCACTTCCCGAAACCCCTCCCTCCGCAGTGAAGGCCTGCTGCTCCGTGGCTGTCCATGAGGGATGGACGGCAGCTCTGACGCCAGCTGTGGATGAAGTACTGGGGCTGGGGCTCAGCCGAGGGCTGAGTAGGCTTAGAGGTCATGCCGCCTGGCTCTGAGCCCTAGAGAACAACGCATGTGCCTACACAGGCTGCTTAGAGTAGGAACCCCGGGCACTGTCTGCACCTGCACGGGTGTGGCCTCCCCCTCAGGAAGCACTCAGGTCTGTGTCTGTTCTCACTGGCTCCTTTGTGCCTTTCTTTATCTCTGAGATGAGTAGTTGCTCCTAACAGCATCTATTTGGACCTGATGTCAAAAATGAATGTGAAGACTTCACATTTATTCTTATTGACTTGGCCGATGAGAGAGATGACTTCCCAGATGTGCCCAGGCATGGACCTTCCTCTATTCTAGAAGGGATGGGAATGCACTGAGCCGGAGTCCCCCAGCTCTGCAGCTCTCAGGGTCGGATGATGAGCTCCAGCCCCGAAGTTGTTCTGTGAGCACCAGGCCTGAGCTCAGAGACAGGCAGCTGCTGACACAGGCAGCTGCTGACACAGGCAGCTTAGAGCCTGATGTTCCTTAAACGGGTTAGACCTGGGTCAAAACTTATCAGAAAACAATGTGCGCCCACAGCCAGGAGCCCCCCCTTGCTGCCTGTGCCTCGGCCACTGCCCGGGGAATATGGAGGGGGAACGTGGGGCAGGCCAGCTCTCCAGGGCAGAAAGCGGCCCTGCCTGATGGTCTCGGCCTCCCTGCAGCAGCCTTCATGCCGCTTGCATTTTCCTTTAGAAGGTCCTGACTTTCCCGTGCCTCTCAGGCCCGCACACCCTCAGGGAGCATGGCCAGGAAGGGGAACTGGCCCAGACCCCGTGTTTTCTTGTCCACTCTGACCCAAGAGAAAGGCAGACTTCTCCCAGTGCCCCATGACATGTTCAAGACACACTGACACACGGATGCAGGCCTGTGCACGGAGCCCAAGCCAGAGATGACACAGGGCTGCAGGCCTGTCCCAAGCCCAAGCCATGAGATAGCTGAGAAGTGGATGCCCACGGCCCGATGTTCTCTCTGGAATGGGAGCGGAGGGAAGAACTGTAGAGTCAGTGCTCAGGCCTGCAGCCCAGTGATGAGGGTCCTGCATAGGGAGGGGTCCAGATTTAAATCTGGTAAAGAACAAATCCAAGAGAAGGAAAAAGGAAACTCCGTCCAAGCCTTTAAATTTCACACCTGTGCCGGATGGGGAAGATCGCCACACCTGTGCTGGATGGAGGGAGACCGCCGTGCCTGTGCCGGATAAGGGGGAGACGGCCGTGCCTGTGCCGGATGGGAAGAGACGGCCGTGTCTGTGCCGGATGCAGGGAAGGCCGCCCCTGCCACTCTCTGTGGAAGGGGTTGCGTGTTACATCGCAAGCCCAGAAATGTTCTTACTAAAACTTGGAAAGGTATTTTTCACTGTTCAGTTGTAAGAATTCAAATTAGGACAAACGCAATTTTATTTAATTGAGAAGATGAGTTTTCCAATTTGGAATGTGTTTAAACACTGTTTGGGGTCCAATTAATGCGACCAACACAATTCCTATGTGGCTGAAAAATCCATTCTTATGCTTGGCAGCTTGAAAAGAAGAGTCTGCCTCGGGGTCTTCACCTCACACAAACGCAATCAGAAGTCCCGACACCTGGCCAGGCGCGGTGGCTCACGCCTGTAATCCCAGCACTTTGGGAGGCCGAGGCGGGCGGATCACGAGGTCAGGAGATCGAGACCATCCTGGCTAACATGGTGAAACCCCATCTCTACTAAAAATACAAAAAAGCCAGGCGTGGTGGCGGGTGCCTGTAGTCCCAGCTACTCGGGAGGCTGAGGCAGGAGAATGGCGTGAACCCAGGAGGCGGAGCTTGCAGTGAGCCGAGATCGCGCCATGGGCAAGAAAAAGAAAAAAAAAGTCCCGACACTGGTCCCTTCCCAGTCTCTGACGCAGGCTTTCTCCTGGGGTGGCCCAGCACCAGCAGAACGGTCGAGGTGCCTGTGGGGTCTGCTGTTTCCCCAACCCCATTCAACTGGATTCAGTGTGGCCTCAGCTTCAAGGGCTGAGGCACCCAGGCTGGGCACACCCAAGCCTTGGTTCTGGACTCCAAGATTCCCCAGACACATCTCATCCGATTCAACTCAGTTCACACCAGAGCCCGGAGCAGAGACAAGAAAATCTTGCCCTCCGCCCCAGGGGACACCCGCAAGTTGCTTGTTATCAGAATCCGGAAACAAAAACTGCCGCTGAGGAAGAGAGAGCAGGGGACTCAAGTGCTGGGAGTGGCCCGGGCAAGCGGCATTTGTGTGAACCACATGAGTGCTGAGAGCCTGAGTTCAAGACCCCACCGTGGAGGCCTGGAGCGAGGAGCCCGGGGAGAGACGGTGGGAGTCCTGCAGACACGGGAGGTGGAGGAGGGAAAGGGTCACTCCCGGCACAGCAAACAGCAGGAGCAGAAGGAGGCTGGCTCGGAGCCTGCTGGGAGGCTGGGATGCTGCCCCCCGTGGCCCAAACAGCGGGCATTTGTCAGGGAGGTGGGGGTGGGGGTATTTGAGTATAAAAGGGAGCTCGTGTTTTCAGGCCAGGCTATTCACAAGAAACCCCCCAGCTCCTGGTGCGAGGGCCCAGATGGACCAGTGTGAACAGCCCTGTGCAGCTTGACTTCTGATTGGCAGGTCAGTTAATCCCACAGCCTGCACCACTTTCAGATGATGGCTGTTCTCCCTGGGGCTAAGCCTCTCTGTGATCCAGCCTCCCTGGTCAGCAGGGGCATGGGCAGGAAGCGATCCTTCCTGCACAGGGACACTTTCTTTGGGGTTACGCCCTTCCACCACCCCACTGCTAACGCCTTGGGATTCCCACCCATTTTACACTTCTTCCGGAAATGTTTTCTAAACACATCACGCCATCAAGGTACTTAGTTTAGTCCAGGGATTGGCAAACATTTTCTCTAAAGGACCAGATGGCAAATATTTTAGGCTTCTGGACCACGTAGCTGTGTTGCAGTGCGACAGCCTCACAACACATGTGTGAGTGTGACCCTGTTTCAACACAGCGTCACGTGGTGCTGCAGTCGGAATTTAATAGCTCTTATATGTTACAAAATGCTGTTTTTCTTTCATTTTTGTTTTTTTCTTACCACTAAAAAATGCAAACGCCATTCTTAGCTCAGTCTTAGCTTTCAATGTCAGGCCCCGGACTAGATTTGACCTTTCTCTGCTCCAGGTGTGGTCAGAGACTGCGCAGTCTAAGAAACGCTGAGGTCCGGAAGGACACAGGGTGTGGACAAGTCTGTAAAAACGCAGGTTTGGGCCTAGACTGGCCATCAGGCTGCTGCTGACGCAGGAACTTTCTTGGGAAGATCCAGGAATGCACTGCTTCCTAGCAGCCTGAAAAACCTTTGGCGTTTCTTAAACAATCAAAAACAGAACCCACCTTCGTCAGAGGGCTCCCCGCTTTACCACAGGCGACTCGATGTTTCCGGAAATGCAGACTTAGACTCGTCAGCGCACGTCACTGACGACGGCCGAGGTGGCCGGCCCAGCTCCCAGCCAGGCCCCCAGACCCACTCCCGACACAGGCCCCTCCCCGTGTAAGCACCTGTGATCGGGGACGCCTTCCGAGTGCCAGGAACCACGTACTGTGGCTGCTGTGGGTTGTGTTTGGAAGGGAGACACCGGCCTCTGTGCCCCTCCCCAGTCCGCTCAGCCCCATCCTCGGAGGAGGCCTGGCGTATGAGGGGCTGGGCGGAGCCCCTGCCTCACCTTTCTCAGCAGTGCTGTCTCCCATGACGGCCACAGCGTGCTGGCCAGCTCCAGGACGTTCTGAGAGAGCTCTCCTTTACTCTGGGCCCCTAAGCCTGGGTCAGAGGCCCCAGGAATAACAAATGTCTTCTCACTGCAAACATGCCTCACATCTCAGTGTGAGTTGATGTTGTGGGCAAGGAGCATTACTCCCATTTTCCAGAAAAAGAGCCCACAGTTTGTCTGGCTAGGACAGTAACGGGCAGCAGTGACCGAGACACTCAGCTGCTTGCCACCCTGGAGGAAGGCCTCCGGCAAGCAAACGTGTTCGCATGCAAGAAGCCCGGGGCCCTGCGTGTGTGGGCTGGAGATGCAGGAGATGCAGGGGCCACGGGGGATGCGCTTGAGGGAGGTGAGGCTGCAAGACCTGGCAGATACCCGTCGGTTCTGGTTTTGGGTCTCCAGACATCCCTTCTGACCCTGGACGGGGCTCGCCAAGCAGCCTGGTTCAGGAGATGATCATTTTGGCCAGGGCTTTGATGGGATGTTTGTTCAGACTGCATATTTTGTTCCACAGCTAAGTGGATTCAACACAATGAGATTTGTTCCATTTTGAGAAAAGCAAAGCATTTATAAGCATGGGAGCCCCCCCACCCCCATCCCAGCCACAGACCCGGGTAGCATGGGAAGGAACGGCCTAACTCCTGAGTCTCACAGAGATTCCTGAACACAGGAAGATGTATCTGCCTCTGCAGAAGGGGCTAGACTTTCCAGCAGAGAACATAAGTTGAAGGAGGAATGGATCTAAAATGTGTCCCCAAGAATTTTGCTGGGGACAATGAGACAGGGTGCCACCCCTGCCTTGGTCACCCCACAGGCTGCTTCTCTGCTAAGCCGGGGGAGCAGTTGGACTTCCGTTTACTCTGGGCCCCTAAGACCAGATCAGAGGCCCCAGGAATAACAAATGTCTTCTCACTGCAAACACACTGCACATCTCAGTGTGAGTTCATAATGCAAGGAGCATTATTCCCATTTTCCAGAAGAAGAGCCCACACTTTGCCTAGCTAGGATAGTGGAATAGCCAGAAGCACCTCTGAGACACTCAACCAGAGGCGAGCTGGGCTGGGCTCATCCAGGAGCGCGTGCTGAGGGCCAGTGATGGGGAGGCCTCTGCAGGGTTCCCTGAGCACAGACAGGAGGGGCCTAGGGGCCTGGAGCAGCCGCCGTCTAGGAAAGCCACCAGATGCAAAGGGCAGGAGCCTCCTGCTCAGGGCCACCCAGGAAGGGCTACAGAACGCTCTGGAAGACAAGCACCGGGCACACAGCCCTTCGGGGCCCACCCAGGAGTCATGGGAGGGCAGGCACCCACTCCTGAGCCTGCAAGGGGGCAGCTGGGAGGGGAACATTAATTTGATAAACAACCCCAAAGAAAACGAATGAGAAGGTCGCCCAGGACGCGCATGGAAATAACACTGTGTGATTTTGGTGGGCTCTCCACAGGGACCTGTCCCTGCGGGAATGGTGGGGGCTGCGATTCCTTCCAAGGAGAAGGCCCACCCTCCCCACTTCATCCTGGAGGGCGCCTCTGAGGGGCTCCAGTTTTCTAACAGGGGGCCTGGGCCTGAGGCTGGTGACTGGGAGAATCTGGGATTTGACCCAGTACAGCCAAGGGAGGGCCAGAACATAGGAGAAGGCAGGGCCGAGAGGGAGAGGAGGAGAGACTCTCGTGAGAGGACTTGGGAATGACACGTCAGGGAAGGAGAGGAGCGGGCAGGCCAGGCAAGCCAGCCGTGGACTCTGCGGGTCGGCTCAGTCTTCCAGGGAGAAGCCCCAGATCACGCAGGGCAGAGGCACCCCTGGGTGCCTAAGGCAGACACCCCATGGGCAGGGCAGCTCCCCACCTGCTGTGTGTGAAGCTAGTCCTGTGCTGTTATAGGCAGAGGCCCTGAACTCAAGCCCCTTGACCTTGGTGATACTTATATTATCTCTGGAATATGCGAGGAAGGGTCCGTGGTGGGCCTTTTTCCTTAGAGAAATGCAGGAAGATCACCCTGTGGGCACAGTGCCAGCCTGGTGCCATCTGAAGAGACAGTGACACCCCCACACAGAAATGAGCATTGGAGGACTTAGCTGTGGCAGAATTTTATTCAGGCTAGAAAGGAGAAGTATTCGCATCAAGTCAGTAGCACACTAAGCCCCCTACACACTGCAGTCCCATCAGGCCGGCTGAGAGAACAGGAGCGCGCAAGCAAACAGTCTCAGTTCCCCGGTTGTCAAGTGCAATGAATCCAAAGCACAGGCAGCAGGTCCTTAAATGACAAGCTCTCACCGCTGAAGCCTTTTTTTTTTTTTTTTTGTGAGACGGAATCTCGCTCTGTCACCCAGGCTGGAGTGCAATGGTGTGATCTCAGCTCACTGCAACCTCCACCTATCGGGTTCAAGCTATTCTCATGTCTCAGTCTCCCGAGTAGCTGGGATTACAGGCGCCTGCCACCACGTCCGGCTAATTTTTGTATTTTTAGTAGAGACGGGGTTTAACCATGTTGGCCAGGCTGATCTTGAATTCCTGACCTCAAGTGATCTGCCTGTCTTGGCCTCCCAAAATGCTGGGATTCCAGGCGTGAGCCATGGCGCCCGGCCCCAAGCCTTTCTCCTTCAGCGAGAGGCCCCTTTTTCGCACCCAGTAGACCATGGCCCCCGGCAACAACCACACGCTCCTGGGTCCTCCTGGTGTTACATGTCAAGCACACTTGTGCATTTCAGATTACCACGATGGAGAGCAACCTGAAGACCATCGAGGAGGAAAACAAAGTGATTGAGCAGCAGAACGAGTCTCTCCTCCACGAGCTGGCGAACCTGAGCCAGTCTCTGATCCACAGCCTGGCTAACATCCAGCTGCCGCACATGGTAAGTGACTGAGCACGCAAGGCAGCAATGTGGAGCCCTCCACAGCGCACAGCCTAAAGTAGATGCCGTTTTTATTGTTATTTTCATGGTTCTTCAGCCTTTGGCAAATGTTTGTGGTTACCACCCCGAAACCATACCATTAACTGCTAGAAACATGGGCGGGGCTGACCCCAGAAACTTAAGTGTGCTCTGAGCCAGCCTTTGAAATAGTATAAAACCAGGGGCACTATGCTATGCTGCTATTTTATGCTTTTGTAAATATACTATTAAGAAAATAAAAGTTGTATATGAACTACTATTTAATATCTCGTAGGAGCCAATCAATGAACAAAATTTTGATGCTTACGTGACTACTTTGACGGAAATGTATACAAATCAAGATCGTTATCAGAGTCCAGAAAATAAAGCCCTACTGGAAAATATAAAGCAGGCTGTGAGAGGAATTCAGGTCTGAACAGCTGCTGTAGTGATGAAACTCTTGCTTAAAAAGGATGCCTCTTGTTTTTTGCTGCTGTAACTTACCAGAAAGTGTTCTATATTTATTTCTGTTTGAAACAGTGTTATGCTTACAAGACTTCATAATGATTTTATGTCTTGCTTTAAAGATAGTACCTGCAGAATAGTTTTTGAATACACCCACATTTTGTACGTTTCCATGTAAGCTGACATAGTGTTCTGCCATGTAATGTTTATAGCTGCTGATGTATGCACATTTGGGGGTATATCTATTTCTGAAGAGGTAAGCTGATCAAAATAAATAGAGTGTAAATTCTTTTTAATGCTTTAGTGATTAAATGTTTTAGTATTTTGAACTGAAATGGACACACAAACACACACACACACACAAACCCACAGCTTTGAATGACCATGTTGTGGCCGACCAGCCGCTTTTTAGATGTTATCATTTGCCTCATGTTGGAGGACTTTATGGAATTTAAGAAATACATTTTGTGTGCATATTGTTTCATAGCAAGAATTGGTTGCAAAAATGCTTTATTTTTGAACAATGCTTGGAAATATTATGTGACTTTTTTGTTTGTTTGTTTTAGGAGGATGGTGTATGGTGGGGGCAATAAATGAGGTTTTTTGCATTCCAAGGAAATGGCATATGGATTAACTGTAAGAAATGAAATAAGTAATTTATTGTAAGACAACATCAAGCCATGGAAACTTGGCAGAAGATTCAAAGCAGCTTAAACAGCACTTTTAAATTAACTCCTAAGCATTACATGGTGTGACTGTGGAAACTCCAGTTCAGACAGGATCTTATCAGAGGTGGACCACGTGAAGATTTCCTTTTCCTTTCTCAATAAACTTTGGAACGACCTTCTTGTATCTCCCCTAGAGTTTCGTGCCCCTCTGAACTGTCTGTTATTGCAATGTAGTTTATCAACAGAATTTGTGTGTTTTCGATTTAAGCTAAAAGATAATTTAAGAACATTTATTTCCCCTTTTCACTTTAAAAAATTATGATTATTCCTATTATTGTTATGAACCTTCTTATTTTACATTTGAGGGATAAAGGCAAATGATTTGTGAGTCTTCTAGTTACCGGACCGAGTTTTCTGCTGGATCTGGTGGGAAGGCAGCTCGGTAAAGTTTCTCTCCTGCTCCCCCCGCCCGACTTTGACTCTGAATAAGCATTTGGTCCTATTCAGAGGACTCTTACACGACGTTTCTGTTCTACACTTGGTTGGAGACCAGTTGACCATAGAGCATTTGCAGAGCCTTGTTGTTTGATTTCTTGTGACTATTCTAAGAATGAATGCAATCAGATTTTAAAAGTAACTAAATATACTTCAGCACTTTTTTGCTTTAAACTAGATCATCTTAGACTTGTTTATACCTTCCAGATTTGATTGTTTTACTCCAAATGACTGCACTATATGTATGCATAAGACCACTTTTGAGTGCTGCGTTCCCCCTTCTCAGTAGTCCTTTGACGATGTGTTGTGTTTTCTGATGTTGACTTGATTTCCATTTAATAGCATCTCTTCCTTCCATGTCTTGATGTTATGCAGGAAGTACGGACGTACTTTACATTTTTGTTATGAAATAAAAAAAAAGATGGGTTTTGTAAAAATAAAAAAAAATATTTTTAGCAGAACAGGACTTACAGGGTCATTGTCCCCACAATGTGCCAGTCGACTATTTGCACTTACCTTGTTCTATATATCCGTACGGAGGTGTGCAATTCCTCGTGTCAGTAGCCTTGTGACACTGAACCTGGATGGATTATAGAGGAGCCCTCACGGCTGATCAATAATGTTGCGAAGGGAGACTACAGGGATCTCACGACAAATATTCTGATACAATACTCAACCTCGGTATATATATATATGTATAAATATATGTATATCCCAGCGGCACTTTATACTGTTCACTGTACAAAAGCTTACAGTTGTCCACAAGGACTTTAATAACTAGCTGGGAAAAAGATGATGTAATTACTTCGGGGCTCTGCGGAACCGTCCCTGTACAGCGCCCCCTTTCTGTTGTGCTATTGGTTGCAGCTGCCATGCTCAGAATGCGTTTTGAGAGCTGAAGCAAGGTGCTTGCAGTCACCTGAGGCCGTCCGTGTGGCCCAGGGCCCCAGCCGCCTTTAGGGCCCCCATTGTTCATAACAGCATATGCATTTCCCCACCGCGTTGTGTCTGCAGCTTCTTTGCCAATATAGTAATGCTTTTAGTAGAGTACTAGATAGTATCAGTTTTGGATTCTTATTGTTATCACCTATGTACAATGGAAAGGGATTTTAAGCACAAACCTGCTGCTCATCTAACGTTGGTACATAATATCCAATCAAAAGTTATCTGTGACTATTATATAGGGATCACAAAAGTGTCACATATTAGAATGCTGACCTTTCATATGGAATTATTGTGAGTCATCAGAGTTTATTATAACTTATTGTTCATATTCATTTCTAAGTTAATTTAAGTAATCATTTATTAAGACAGAATTTTGTATAAACTATTTATTGTGCTCTCTGTGGAACTGAAGTTTGATTTATTTTTGTACTACACGGCATGGGTTTGTTGACACTTTAATTTTGCTATAAATGTGTGGAATCACAAGTTGCTGTGATACTTCATTTTTAAATTGTGAACTTTGTACAAATTTTGTCATGCTGGATGTTAACACATCTTACTCTAAATAAAAAAGGTGTTGCCACATTTGTAGCACGAAGGATCTCTAACCCGGGTCTGCGTCTTCACTTGAGTCTGGGAAATGCTGTCTGGGGCCCCGTGGGATCCCCTCGAAGACTTTCACTCCAACTTAGTTGCTTTTAACATTTTTACCAGTTTGATTCTCAACTCCGAGGCATATAGAAGTCAATGACTGTTAGAAAACTATGTGACTGTCTCGGCATCCCCACCGGGCCGTCCTTTTCCCATTTGCTGTCGCTCCTGCCCCTCGCTGGGCTAGGCCATCTGAGAGCGAGCCCGGACGGAGGACATGGCGCCTTCTGGCACAGGGCTCCCCTGGGCAGGGAATTCTCCACCAGCAGCCCTGCAGCCACCACACTTGGGGGCGTTGCCATTGTGCATGCGTCAGCATCTCAGCGCGCCCAGGCAGGGCAGTCACGTCCTTTGTAGAGCCTTTCTTCTTCTGGAATCCAGTCAAGGAGGCGCACTGCTCCCAGCTGGTCCGTCCCTGTCCCTGTCACCTCCTTATTACTGAGCAGTTTCTCGGCCTGCCTGTCTCCCAGAACACAGACAGTTTTCAACTGCCCAGGGCCATTGTTTTACAAAATGGCCCAAACTGGCTGCCACCTCCTGACTGATTCAGGTTAACTGGGAGACTTGTCCTTCTCCAGTTTCACATCAGGGGAGCAGAAGGACAGGCAGCCCATCGTTGGTTACCTGGGTGTTGAAAGATGGTGCCTTCTTACTTCCATGCTGTTGGCAGGGATCCCAGCAGCAAGTTACCCATAAAACTTAAATTGCCCTTCAAATATAATTTAACAATGAATTACCCACTTTCGCATCACCTATATTCGTAAATGTCATGGTTTAAAATTCCAAAAATACCTTCCTCTCATAGACACAATCACCCAAAATATAAAATTTGAGAAAGGGACTCTGATAACCTTAGTTAAATTTCATAATTTATTCCCAGTGGTGCCTTCAGCTGCTTCATGATTCAAGGTCCTCTGAGCACTTCTTATAAGCCAGTGTGTTCTGATGGCTCATTTGTGACAGCACTGCTTCCTGGAAGCACTGGTGATTGCAGTGAGCCCCCCTCCAGTCCTTGGTAGAGTCTTCAGAGCTGACAGAAGAGAGGGGCGGCTCTCACTTCTACCACCCTGCATCTCTGTCTCTCTAGATGCACACAGTGGAAGAAGCTCTGTCAAAGGCTGTCTTTAGGAACAAGCCAAGTTAGTGATGTGGTGACTCAGGTCTGTCTGTTAGGATTATTAAAAGCTATTTTTCCATAGGAACAGTATGCCTGAGAATTGGTGTAAACATTTTAGAAAGCAATTTAACAATATTTTCAAAAATCTTAGAAAATTTATATTTTGCCTCAATCTCAGTCTATACCAGAAATACCAAAACAATTACAAATGTACCAAAATCAATAAAAGCAACTCTAAAGTCCTATTACAGAGGAATGATGAAGCAATTCATGATCCATGAATTTTATGGAGTACTAGAGAGCTCTTAAAATAATGGCTATAAAAACCTTTTAATAAGGGGATTATGATAAAGTAGGTGAAGAATCCAGAAAAAAATTACAAATGCATGAAGGGGCAAGTTATCAACAAAAAGAGTTGGACTCTGTAAAATATTTGAAGAGATCTATCCTGAGCCGAATATGGGTGGTCATGGTCCATGACACAGCCCTCAGGGGGCGCTGAGACCATGTGCCCAAGGTGGTTGGGGCACAGATTGATTTTATACGTTTTAGGGAGGCACGAGACATCAATCAAATACATTTAAGAAATACGTTGGTTTGGTCCAGAAAGGTGGGACAACTCAGAGTGGGGGCTTCCAGGCTATTGGTGAATTTAAACATTTTCTGATTGACAATTGGTTGAGTTTGTCTAAAGACCTGGCTGGGATTGATAGAAAGGGAATGTTCAAGTTAAGATAAAGATTGTGGAAACCAAAGTTCTTTTGAAGTCTTATAGTGGCTCCCCTTAGAGACAATAGATGACTAATGTTTCCTATCAGATTTTATTTTATTTTATTTATTTATTTTTTATTCTTTTTTTTTTTTGAGACGGAGCCTCACACTATTGCCCAGGCTGGAGTGCAATGGCACAATCTCGGCTCACTGCAGCCTCCGCCTTCTGGGTTCACGCAATTATCCTGCCTCAGCCTCCCGAGTAGCTGGGATTACAGGCGCACACCATCACATCGGCTAATTTTTTGTATTTTTAGTAGAGACGGGGTGTCACCGTGTTGGCCAGACTGATCATGAACTCCTGACCTTGTGATCCTCCCACCTCAGCCTCCCAAAGTGCTGAGATTAGCGCGTGAGCCACCGCGCCCGGCCTTCCTATTCGGATCTTAGTTAATCTCTTCAGGATTGAGAGGGCCTGGAAGAAAAAGATCCAGTTATGTTAACAGAGATTCTTTACAGATGCAAATTTTCCCCCTACAAAGAACAGCTTTGCAGGGCCATTTCAAAATATGGCAAAGAAACATGTTTTGGGGTAAAATATTTTGATTTTCTTCCTTGTCTTGTAATGTTATGCCAGAGTCAGGTTGGAAAAGTAAGTCATGATATATAGGTTGAATAAAACCCATCTGATGAGAATTGATGGTTGGCAGGGCATCACTCCCCAGACCCCTTCAATAGGAATTTGGGCAAGATAAAAAGAGCAGAGTTTAGTCCTCGGCCTTAGCAAAATAAACTTCTGAATTGGTTGAGACCTGTCTCAGATACTTACTGGTTTACACAACACAGCTGGGTAATGAGGCAGAGCTCAGGGTCTTAAGGGAGAAGCAATTTAAGTATATGAAGATAATCGGGCTTTCATCCTTTGTATTTCACTTACTATGACACACACAAGTTATCAGTCACTGTTCAGACACTGGGTCAAGCAGAAAACATCCCATCCTAATGAATGTGGTTGGCATAGACCCCCTTGTATAATAATAAAACAGGCACATGGCAGCTCCCAAGCACCCTGACTTCCAGTATCAAATAGAGTGGCCTAAGGGGAAGCCTCACCGTTGGTCCTAATGAGGCCTCCCCCGTGTGAGGTCAAATGTGGGGCGTGCTGGACTTCCCGTCTGGTCTCTGACCCCATCCTCGCATCCTAATTTCTTTTTGTCCTCTTCTTGCTTTTTAATTAAATGGGTTTTTTCTTTCTAGAGCATTGTTCGTGTCCTTCCAGTTTCTTCAAATCTTCGTTGAGCAAAAGGTACGATAAGGAAATAAAGAAGGACCAGTATTACCCACAAACACAGGGATGTGTGTGTGGATGACCGGATAAAGGCGGGAAATTAATCAGAGAAGGAAAGAAGAGGGAGGGGCCGGTGATGGAATCAGGAGATTGAGAATTCCGTCTTAGAGCCCGAAAGAGAGATAATCGAAGGTAAGTCATGGCCATCAATACTTAGGGCTCAACAACTGTCCCCAGCTTCCACCACGGCTTTGTTTTCTGGCCGAATGCGGTGGGAGCCCGGCCTTCCTTAGGATCCGTCCCTCCCCTCGGAGGCCGGCAGCCTCGCCCAGCAACAGCAGAGAACCATGCTCTTTCCACAGGCCGCCAACAAAACGTGAAGCATCTGATAAAAACCATGAGCAATCATAGTGTTTCCCTTTTCTAAGGAACAAATTGTTTCCTTCTCATGTGTGAGATACAAACAGTAGGCATTCAACTCATTTGCCTTCTTTGATATATGGGGAACAAAACCACCCAAGACCATCTGGGGAGACAGCCAGAGACGTGCCATCGTTAAACGTCTCATATGCGTCAGCCCCAAGCGAGGTGTCTTACACAGTTATCCCCACGGAAGGGGCCTCCTGACGCCTGAACAGCATCCGCCCCAGGACCCAGCTCTGTCAGGCATGTCTGAAGGCGGAGGCCTTTCCCCAGGACCCAGCTTCGCCAGGCATGTCTGACGGCGGAGGCCTTTCCCCAGAACCCAGCTTTGCCAGGCATGTCTGACAATGGAGGTGTTCCTGAGAAGTGTCTCACCGCAGTGAGACGGGTCATGGAACCGTCTCCTCATCTTTTCCCAAATCCTCTCCTCATCTTTTCCCAAAGAGAGAATCTCTGCCCCTCTACCCAGGAGGGGACCGTGTTGGAATGAACAGGACTCTGTCTCCCTCCTGTACTAGGAGTGACCTCTTTAAAGAGAGATGTGGCCTAAGAATATTAGAATCCAAGTAAGATGTGACTTATCCAGAAAAGAAGGTTTAAAAAGAATACAGCATTGTCATGTTCAAAGATCTTCAGAACTTAGGAGCTAATTTAAACTTACTTAGATAGAATTTAGTGCAGAGGTTCATCGGGGGATATAGAAGTCTAGATGGAGGTTACTGACTTTACAAAGAGACTGAAAAGTTGAGGTTGTGACACTACCTGCAAATGAGACCATAACTCAGGCCCCATGTGTCTCCCCAGACGCTCCCAGCCTGTCTCTCTGATGGTTTACAAAACCTCATCAAGCTGGGAAGGCCACCCCCAAAATTACTTGGGAGCCTCAAATTGTTTCCTTAGTTCGGTGGAAATAAGCAAAGACTGCCCAAATGACAAGAGACAGAGGTTGCTTATCCCGAGCTCCTTAGAGTTAGGGAGCCGAGCACCATCACTTGCATTTTCGCAGAGACTCCGGCAGGCTGGGCGTGGGAGCTTCCCGGGGAAGGGAAGGCACCCGGTGAGCCCCGATGGAGGCTGCTGGCCTGGGAGCTGGGGCGGCAACTGGAATCGGGGCGTCCCGTGTGAGTGTCGGGGGAGCACATTTGTCTTTCTCGGTTTGTCCTCAATGGGACATCAGGGCAGGAGCCGGGGCAGCTGTGAGTTATTAAGCTCTGACCAGCTGGAGCTGATTGTTACGGCGTTGTTGCTCAGCTTTTTGGATCGTCACTAGGGACAGCGATCGGGATTCCTGCACGTCTGATCTGCAGATAGCAAGCGGGCATCCGGGGCTGTTCACTGCGGGTAAGGGCTTGGTGTCCTGTGCTGGTTGTGGGTCTGATTTCTGCTTTCACATGTGGTCAATCCATCGTCCGCTTGTATTTTCATCTCTCAGTCATAGGCGTCTTTCAACGTTGCAAAAATTAGAATGAAGAAATAAAGTATTTTCTGTGTTAGAATTAGGCATATTTAGCATTTTAAGAATTGAAATATTTAAGAGAATCTGATCAATTAAAGTGATGCCTCAGCCAGGAGACTAAAATTTCAATTGTGTATTTTTGTTACTGATGTAACTGTGATCCCTCCATGTGTGCACCCAGGCTCATTAAAAGAAACACAGCCCCACTGCTTATCAGCTTTATTGTCAAAAAAAAAAAAGAAAATACAAGGAAGCAACAGACAGTGGGGCTTTTAGGGGAAGGTGAGCACATCACACTTGTAAAGTCCGCGTGGAAGGTTTAATGAGGTTCAGTTCACCACTTTGTGTGCAGGACCGAAGGTTAATCAAAGGACCCCTAAATCTCGATTGCTCACACCTGTCGTATTTAAAGAAAAGAACAGCTTTTGTAAGTTGAGCTTTTAAAAGCTTAAGGAAGGCTAGGTGCTATGGCTCACACCTGTAATCCCAGCACTGTGGGAGGCCGAGGCGGGCAGATTATGTGAGGTCAGGAGTTCGAGACCAGCCTGGCAATCATGGTGAAACCCCATCTCTAGTAAAAATACAAAAATTAGCCGAGCATGGTGGCGCACGCCTGTAATCCCAGCTACTTGGAAGGCTGAGGCAGGAGAATTGTTTGGACCCGAAAGGCAGAGGTTACAGTGAGCTGAGATCGCACCACTGCACTCCAGCCTGGGTGACAGAGTGAGACTTCGTCTCAAAATAAAATAAAAGCCTTAGAAAGAACTAGGATTTTTCAATGTGTCATTTTAAAGCTGAAGTAACTTCTATTTTGCATTAAAAAAAAATCTTTGAGTGGCCAGGCGCAGTGGCTCACGCCTGTAATCCCAGCACTTTGGGAGGCCGAGACAGGTGAATCAGCTGAGGTCAGGAGTTCGAGATCAGCCTGGCCAACATGGTGAAACCCCGTCTCTACTAAAAATACAAAAATTAGCCGGGCGTGGTGGGTCATGCCTGTAATCTCAGCTACTCGGGAGGCTGAGGCAAGAGAATTGCCTGAGCCAGGGAGGCAGAAGTTGCAGTGAGCCGAGATCATGCCACCGCACTCCTGCCTGGCTGGCAGAGTGAGGCTCTGCCTCAAAAAAAAAAAAAAAAAAAAAAAGAAACAATTTTTGAGCAAGGTCTCAAAGAAAGCAGAGTGTGTATTATCTTCTTCTCACCTCCTCGATGCTGGGAAAGACCTGCCTTGACCGAAGCCTGGTCAGGCTCCTTAGGCTTGACCTTAGCATTCTCCCTGTTGGGCCCACCTCGCCCAGTTGTAGCAAAAATATTATGTTGGTTTAGAGAGAACCCCCACCCTCCACACCTGACCCCCTCCGTAGCTAACTGGGTTCCTCATCTCTCCCCATCCCCAGGTGGCGCCCGACCCTCCCGCTGCCTTCAGCAGGAGTCCTGTTTGCTATGAGACCTTTCCTCACTCATCATAAGGTCGCAACCTGGCTGACACCCCTAGAATGAGAGGCAGGTTAACAAGAAAAACACAACGCATTTCTTTAATCCAAGTTTTATGTAGCCCCTGAGGTTTCCAAAGGAAGACCCAAAGACCAAGGGAAAGCTGAGATTCTGCTCGGATTCCATGAAGATGGGCGGCCATGGAGAAACATGATGGGACAAAGGGAGAGATCGCCCAGCAGGGGCCCCAGCAAGGCTGGTCCGTCCACGTTCCTCTCAGCCTCTCTGGGTAGCACGCTGTGGGGGCTCGGGAATCGACACCCCAGAATGTGGGGCTTTGATGTGTTGAACTGAAGAAACAGCCTCTCCAGGTCTCTCTGATCACCCTCCCTCACGTCCCATCTGAATTCCCTGCGTCCCAAAGCACAGGGTGAAGCTGCTGTCGGAGTCTGAACCCACCAAAGAAGGAAACGGTCACCCCTGGTCTCTTCCCTGAGTTTTTCTCAGCTGGATTCCTGTCACAGAAAGAAAGACCAAAGCGTCAATCCACCTGGACAGACGTGTCATAAGCCACGGTCTGCTCTGTGGGCCCAACAGACGTTGCCTCAGATCACTGTATATTCTCCACCCCATTGAATTTCCCTAAAGGTCATTTACTACCCGCTAAACTCATCCACACACCCCATTTCCCTTTCCCCTAAAAGGGCGGGTGTATCAGCGTCTGTCCCATCGCATGGTGAGGCAGCACTTCCTCACCCTGTGCATGTTTCTATCTGCGTACCTTTACCCTTATTAATCGTCCTTTTACCAGTAGACTTTTAGCAAACCTTCAGAGGGTAGAAAGGGGGTTTTCCCTTGGCCCCTACAGTTACTTCCTTCTGTCTACGGGACAGGACCCTTCTGGAATGAGTGTCTTGAAGGGAGAAGGGAGAGAGTGACCTTTCCAGATTTTTTGGCTTGCCTTTAAGGAGGGGGCCTCTAGGTTTTAGGACTCCCTAGGGGCATAGGAATTCCAGTTTCTACCACTGCTTTAGGGGAGGCTGAGGAGGGAGAGAGGAGAACGAGAGACCGCAGCCCAGCGTCGGAGCCTTTCAGCATCCTGCAGCTCAACGAACACCGCAGCCAAGGTGCATACCTTGGGGTATCATGCTCTGAGCCCCAACATCTGCAAAGGTAGGTGTCACTGTCTCCTTCGTGCACCACAGGAAACCAGCTGAGAAAGCCAAATGCTTTGTCCCAAGTCACAGGCAGGTGCATGGCAGTGCAGAGAGTCCGGTCTGAGCCCCCTGCACCCTGAGAGCTGCCCCCAGATGAGGAGCCCAGGGGAGCATGTGAGCTCCCTCCAGTTCACCACTTCCTTCCATGAGACATCGGCCCATATGCGTGAAGGGGACAGGAGGCAGGTGGTCCTGTGGGTGGCTCATGGGAAGAATAGCACCGTGACCACAACAAGCTTGCAGCTCTCAAAAAAAGAAAAAAGAACAAAGGAAAGAACATTAAAAGTTAGGGCTGAAGGAGGAGCTGGAACTAACATCAGAGGCTTTAAGTGTCTGCCACTGGGCTAGAAGGTGAGGTGGCACCTCCCTGTGTGACATAGAGCCCAAGACAGGCTCTCCCTGTGTGGGAACTCGTGTAGAGCCCACAGTCCCCATTCACGACCCTGCAGGAGCTCACCAGGAGAGACTGCAGCAGCTCATCAAAGTCTGCGCTCTCCTCCTGGGGCAGGTGGGGCTCCAGTTCCCGCACCCCTTCTCGTCAGGTGGAGCCTAAATAGAACAGTCAGGTATCGATCAGGTAACAGCAAACTGGTTTCTAGCCAATGGAACGTTACGTGGGCAGGACTGCGGTGGAGGGGAGAAAAAAATAAAATCCTTTTCCTCTACCCATCACAGTTTCCACAGCTGCGGACTTGCAAATTAGACTTGCGAGAAACAGGTTAACATGAGAAAAACAGAAGTTTATTCACACGTGCCTCTCACAGGTACACACAGCAGCACCCAGTGCTGAGAGTGCCGGGGTGGGTGGACTTGTGTTTATCCATCATCTCAGACCCAAACAAAGGAAAGGAGTTTTGAGCTTCTGGGTGCAGTTGGCAAATTACAGGAAAATGACCAGGGAAAGCAGGTAGGCCAGCCTCTGCTGGTGAGGCTCTGCTGGTGTGGCTCTGCTGGTGAGGCTCTGCTGGTGTGGCTCTGCTGGTGTGGCTCTGCTGGTGAGGTTCTGCTGGTGTCTGCTGGTGAGGCTCTGCTGGTG
>NW_026652288.1:1436244-1469702 GCF_009828535.3 Hylobates moloch | reverse complement strand
CTGCTGGTGAGGCTCTGCTGGTGTCTGCTGGTGAGGCTCTGCTGGTGAGGCTCTGCTGGTGAGGCTCTGCTGGTGTGGCTCTGCTGGTGAGGTTCTGCTGGTGTCTGCTGGTGAGGCTCTGCTGGTGAGGCTCTGCTGGTGTCTGCTGGTGTGGCTCTGCTGGTGTGGCTCTGCTGGTGTGGCTCTGCTGGTGTCTGCTGGTGTCTGCTGGTGAGGCTCTGCTGGTGTCTGCTGGTGAGGCTCTGCTGGTGTCTGCTGGTGAGGCTCTGCTGGTGAGGCTCTGCTGCTGAGGCTCTGCTGGTGAGGCTCTGCTGGTGATGCTCTTTTGGTGATGCTGGACCTGCTGATTCAAGCCTGGCTTGCTCCCCAGTAGGAGTTGCTGAGACTTCTGCTCTTCCTGGTGCAGAAGAGGGAGATATCTTTGACAAATGTAAATTTCCTTTGCAAAAGGAAAACTTGTTCCTGTTTTTAGAGCTTTTTCTGAATCTACTGTGAGGAAAGAAAATAACTTTTATCTAAGGAATGTGAACCCTTTCAAATTCTTAGGCCCAGAGAGGCTCAAATGAGACAGCAATCAGGATCCACCTCCGCCCTGAGCTGTGTGTCCACCTCTGGAAACCGCTCTCTGTTGCCATAGTAGCCTCCTTATGCCCCACCAGACACTGTAACCCCCTGCCTATAATAGCTTATCAATGTATCTGCAATCGCTGATCAACGCTATTGCTGCAAACCAATGAGAATTGCGGCAAACCACTTTGCACCAGCCCCTTTTCTGTCTCCCTGCTTTTGCTTTTAAAAAGCTGCCTATGCCAAAGGTGGAACGGATCTCCTGGCCAAACCCAGCCAGGGTTGCCTGAGGCTGAGTCCTGAGCATCCGGCCGGGGTTGCCTGGGGCTGAGTCTTCCAGGCTGCTGTCCTTGCTTTGGCTCAGTTCAACTCTTTAAATCACATTTTGTGCTTCTGCGTTTTCCTTCCTTTTAGGTGGACAGCTCGTTCACAATGTCCTTTAGCTCAAAATGGTCTAGCAACAGTAGAATACAGAAGTGGCGAAAGCTCATGTCCCCCTTGTTTGTGTTGTATGTAGAAGGATCTTCACTCCCTGGGTCCCCATTAGGGCAAGTTTAAAATCGGAGCCGATATGCAAATGTCCGTGAAGCCGAAAGAAAGGTCCTTAAAGGACCAGAGACCTCAGAGATGAATTCCCTCCTCTTGGTCACAAGAGAGTTCCCTCCGCTGCTACCCTGCCCGTGTTGGTGTCATCTGCAACTTCTAACTCTCTTGTGTGTGGGGGTCTGAGCCTCCCAATTCTAGATGCTCGGAATCTGAGAGCAGATGCCTTGGGAGAATGACACAGATACGGCAGAGTTTTCACTTTAGAAAAGGCACTCGGTATTTGTTAAAAGAGTAAACTTTGGAAAGCTGAAAGGACAGTTGAATGCACTGTTAAAAGGAAAACCTTAGCCAAATTAAATTTAACAGAGTTTAATTGAGCAATGGATGATTGGTGAATTGGGCAGCCTCCTGAGCTAAAGAAGGCTCAGAGACTCCAGCACAGCCACGAAGTGGAAGATTTAGGGACACCAAAAGGAAAGTGACAGACGGAAAGTGGATGTAACAGCCGGACTGGTTGCGGTTCGGCATTTGCCTTATTTGAACAAGGTTTGAGCAGCTGGCCTCCTCTGATGAGCCAAAACTTGGTGACAGCGTACAGAGAAAGGAAGCTCTAGGCTGAACTTAATTTAACAGGAACTCGCAGTCTTTTTATCCTCCAAAGTGCTAGATTTTAGTCTCTCAGGAGTGACAGAACACATTGATAACTGGAAGCAAAGCAGATGGAAAATGGTCTAAGGAAGAGGTGTTGTCAAGCAAAAGTACCAGAACTTGCCAGCCCAAAATAGGCCCATTTGGCATAAAGATGATTTTGAGCTGAAGGACATTGAGAATGAGCAGATGCAGGGAAAACTCTAAAAACAGGGCACAAGCTTTCCTTTTGTGAGGACAAGTCACCTTCGTAAAAGGTGTCTCTCTCTCCTGTATGAGGACGCTTAAAGCAAGGTCATTCAAGAACCAGAGACCTCAAGGTGAATTCCCTCCTGTTCGTCACAAGACAGTTTCTGCTCTTATCAGTGGAGAAGGCCAGGCCTCTGTCTGCAGAGCAGCCCTGCCCGACAGCCCTCGTTCACACACAGCACTTTTCCTGATCACCTCCTCATAACTTGCCTCCTCCACCCAGAAGCCCTCAACCCTTCTCCTTTGCTGGTGTTTAAACCCAGGCTCTGAACAGCCCTGGGAAGCACTCATCTCTGGGAGCTCCCCTGTGGAAGCAGAGGCGATGATCTTTGGTTTGGATTTCTCCTGGTAGTCTGCTTTTGGCTGGTCTCACTTTTGTGGTCCAAGCTGGAGAACCTGAGATAAATAGAGACAAAATATTTTTCTTCCCCTGAACTACGCACAAGATTGTGAGAAGTTTCCCAAGTTTCTAATTGACAACTTTTGGCAGTTTTCTGTCTAACATTAGCTGTTGGTGTGGCTCCTTACCTTTTTAATAAAGTCATCTGAAAAAGCAAAAAGTGAAATAGTTTTCCTCAGTATGCCAAAAGAGTTATTGAATACAGAAAACTAATTTGAGCTATAGTTACTAAAAAACAAATTCACTACCTTGATAAAGGCTATTAAAATTAAAACCAATTAAAGGCCGGGTGCCGTGGCTCACGCCTGTAATCCCAGCACTTTGGGAGGGTGAGGCGGGTGGATCACAAGGTCAGGAGTTTCAGACCAGCCTGGCCAATATGGTGAAACCCCACCTCTACTAAAAATACAAAAATTAGCCGGGCATGGTGGCAGGCGCCTGTAGTCCCAGCTACTCAGGAGGCTGAGGCAGGAGAATCTCTTGAACCCTTGGGGCGGAGGTTGCAGTGAGCCAGGATCACACCACTGCACTCCAGCCTGGGCGACAGAGTGAGACTCCGTCTCAGAAAAATAAATAAATTAATTAATGAATTAAAAATTAATACTGGTGACTGACAGTATGTCACTTTGTATCTTTTAAAAATAGACACAACCAAAAAGTTTGTAACTCGTATTGTAACTGATACTTTCAGTACAAAACGTAATGACAGTAATTCCTATGGAAGGAATTCTGACTGATAGATGATAAACATGTATGAACTTAGGAAACTTGTTTAGATCATATTTAAAGAAATATTGGCTGCGTGCGGTGGCTCACGCCCATAATCCCAGCAATTTGGGAGGCCAAGGTGGCTGGATCATCTGAGGTCAGGAGTTCGAGACCAGCCTGGCCAGCATGGTGAAATCCCATCTCTACCAAAAATATGAAAATTAGCCAGGCATGGTGGTGCACACCTGTAATCCCAACTGCTTGGGAGGCTGAGGCAGAAGAATTGCTTGAACCCAGGGGGTGGAGCTTGCAGTGAGCTGAGATCGTGCCACTGCACTCCAGCCTGGGCAATAGAGCGAGACTCCGTCTCAAAAAAAAAAAAGAAATATTGATATAGCCATCCTGAATTCTACCCTCAGACATTCTGTTGTCTACACATCTACAGATTTGTTTTTCAGGACACGTTCACTTCTGGTGAGTGTGAGTCCATCTTTCTGGAGGTCATTGCAGACAAGGCAGCCGGGGGAAAGACCACAGGAGCCAAGAAATCAAAGGCCAAGTGGAGGCAGATGCACATGGCTGGGGCTCGGCCTTGGAGGTGAAGCTATTTCTGGATGGGACTGGACCTCAGCCCTAAAGAGGGGTGCTGGGTTCCTGTTGGAGCTGGGCAGTGGGGATTGGACATTTGGGTAGAGCACTGTCGGAGGCGTTCAACCCAGAGTGACTCCATCCTGAGCAGAGGCTGGTGAAATGAGGCTGAGACCTACAGGGCTGCATTCCCAGGAGGTGAGGCACTCTGAGTCACGGAGGAGCTGGGAGGTCGGCAGGACTGGTTTCACAAGATGCAGGTCACAAAGACCCCACTGATAAGACAGGATTGGGGAAAGCAGCCAGCCAAAATCCGCCAAAACCAAGATGGCCACAAAAGTGACCTCTGGTTGTCCTGCTTATTATAAGCAAATTATAATGCATTAGCATGCAAAAAACCATGCCACCAGCACCATGACACTTTACAGATGCCAGGGCAATGTCTGGAAGTTACCCGATAGGGTCTGAAAAGGGGAGGAACCCTCAGAGCTGGGAATTCCCTGCCCCTTTCCTAGAAAACTCATGAATTATTCACTCCTTGTTTAGCATGTGATCAAGAAATAGCCATAAAAATAGCCAGCAGGCAGCCCTGAGGCCGCTGTGTCTGTGGAGCAGCCACCATCCTTTTGCTCGTTTAGTTCTCTAATCAACTTGCTTCCACTTTACGGGCCCGCCCCAAATTCTTACTTGCAAGAGATCCCTCTCTTGGGGTCTGGATCCAAACTCCTTTCCAGTAACAACACCACACACAAAAAGGGCTGCCTTCCTACTGCAGCTGTTAGTAAGAGATGTGTCAAATGCCCCGATACACTCTCTCAACATCTTACATCAATTTCATTGTAGCAACTATTGAAAATACGAGGTCTTCCAGTTGTCCCATCTTGTTTCCTATCGTGTTCTTCAAACACGTTACATTAAATTAAGGTGGTTCTTAGGAATTGGAGGAGGCAATGAGGTCAATCAACAAAAGAATCTGAAATACCACCCCCACTGTAACACAGAAGTCCGAATGCATGACAGTTGTCACAGTCAAAATGGAGTCACTGATGTCAAGAAAACCCTAACAAACAGAGCCAGGCAAGGCCATGAGGAGAGGGTGCCCTTGCGTGAATGCCTGAACACAGGAAGTATCACAAAAGCCTGCAAAAACCGCAGCTGCACACAAAGGCCGTTGCAACCGGACGCAAGAAACACTTCTGCAAGGATGTCTGCCACCAACTACCTGGCCAGCCTCAGACCGGTGTGTCACCCTTGTCAGATATCTTTGTAGGGAAAAAAAACCGAAAACTTTAGACAAATCAAATTTAACAGAGTTTCACTGAGTGAAGAGCGATTCTCAAACCGGGTAGGGACCAGGACAGGCTCAGAGCAACTTGGACACTGCCGGGTGGTCAGAGATTTATGGACAGAAAAAGGCACGTGAGAAGCAGAAAATGGAATCAGGCACAGAAACAGCCACATTGGTGATGGCTCAGCATTTGCCTTACTGGGACATGGTTTGAACGTTTGGCTGCCTGGAATTGCCCAAAGCTTGGTGAGGGGCAGAAGAGTAGGTGTCTGTTTACACACCCAGCTACTGTGCACAGAGAAACCTTTAAGCCGAGTTTAAAATACGTAAGGCAGCAGTTTCACACTAAACGCAATGTAAGGGCAGCCAAGGATAATTACCCCGACAAGTATGTAATCCTCCTCCTTTTTTCCTTTAAAAACCTTTGTCTTCCTTTTCCTCCCGGAACACGCACAGAGTTTACTATGGCGTACACACTCCCATAGCAATGCTTCATTTCCAGATAAATCTCTTTTCTTTCAGAGAACCTCTCTGTTTGCTTTTTAGGGTGACAAGTGATGGGAAGGGCTGGGAAATGTGGTACCTTGGCCCTCAGGCAGCGTTTGGAAAGGGCCACCATTTTCTCACATTTACTCAGATCAGTAAATTCAATTTTCTGTTGGAAATATTGATGTTACAATTAAAAATGTATACTTTCTTCTTCTAGGCAGAATAATCATTGTTCTTGAATTTTGAGAGTTGACGGTGATCTCATATGTAGAATATCTATACCCGATAATGAACACTTTTCCCTTTCATTTGACTGTGGACAACATGAAAAAGCTCCTTAAGTACCGTAACACTCAGATGACACGATTTCATTCCTGATTTGGGGGTTGCATTGCAATGTGGAAAAACACTTGGGATGAATAATAAACCATTTGGATTTTTTTTTCTCACTTTAACAAAAGTATGTTCCTGGTCCTAGCAGCATCAAAGATAATGAAGAAGCTGATGGGTTGGCCTCAGAAGGATCTAGAACATCAGGGGACGAATCTTCGCAGGTGCTGCCTGCCCTCCTGGAGGCCGCCCTGCTGGTGCTAACTTCTGGGGACTCCCCACTCTCCCGGGCGTCTGTATGCAAAGCGTTCGCACCCTGATCTCTTCCCACTTTTTTCCAGCATTGTCATGAGCAGCTTAGCCAGTTACAAAGTACACCAGGCTTCTTGTTGGATGTTCATGGCTGGAGGGTCCCTGGGCCATTCAGCTTAGAGGCTCCACTCGCCCGTTGCTTGTGAATTACGTGTCATTATTTGCGGTAGTGCTCAAAATATGTCGTGGAATTTAATGAACTCTTGGTTCAAAAATGTTCTTAAATGCTTTAGGCTTATCTGATGGAAAGTTGGAAAGATTAGCCTGCAGCCACATTTTTAAAATTCTTTCAGTGCAGCCCAAGCAGAGGGTCCCTGCACTCTTCAGAACTGGAAAGTTGTCCTTATGTCTGGACTTGAATCTTGATCTCGTATTTTCTGATGAAGGGCAGGGTTCAGTTTCTGAGCCCCACCTGACGCTTCCTCCCCTCTCAGCTTTGGTCCTTCAGTTGGAGAGATGGCCTCCAGCCCTTGTCCTTAATGCAGCCTCCACTTCCTGGTGCAAATTGTGTACCAGGCGAGCTCTTCCTGAGACCTGCCACTCATCGAATAATTTGCAAATTGCATTTTTTTAACTCAGGATATGCTTATATGGATTTAAGAACAGAGTGGCAATGGGCCGATGGAAAAGGGCACTGACCTGCTGAGACTTAGAGGGGCTGCGCTGACAGCAGTGCTGCTCTCCAGGAGAAGCTCTGAGAGTTAAGCCCACAGGCCTCTGTTCATTTATAACTTTGCTTGACACAGTAAGAAATCTCAGTGTAAGGAACTGGAAACCGGGAGCTCAGTTGTGTTTGTGAATCCACTGCTGGTGCCCTCGCTCTGGTGTGCTCTGGGTAGGGACGGGCCCAGCCCTGGGGTCCTGAAACAATCAGGGCTAATGGCCACTCTGAGGGCAAGCCTGCGAAAGCAAGGCTTAAGGGGCAAGCTGGGGGCTGCCACTCACTCAGGCCTCTTTACACGCACCGCCCTTGGCTCCAACGTCAGGCCCTGGGATCCCGGTGACACCGAGCACTCCTCTGTCAGGTGCCCTCTATGGTCCCCACTTGTGGTTCATCCCAGAACATTCCTCAGGGGCAGCAAGAAGGGAGGGTCCAGTGCGTTTCACCCAAGACCAGAGTTCCACTAGTACAAGGGAGGGTCTAGTGTGTTCCACCCAATACCAGAGTTCTACCCAGTGTAAGGGAGGGTCCAGTGCATTCCACCTGAGACCAGAGTTCCACTGGTGCGGCAGAAAGGACCAGAGGCAGGAGCTGCCTGGTGTGAACAGTGGCCACCCTCTTCCTGCAGATTCTGTCCAGGGGCCTCTGGGATGCAGCCTGGGAACATGCACCCTAACCAGCTCCCAGCGCCAGGACAAATACAAAGTACAGTGAGAGGCTGCATTCTGCTTACTGAAGATCCTTCCTCTTTCCCTTTCCCTACAGACATTCTTTCTTTCTTTCTTTTTCTAATGTATGTAAATCTGTTTAATGGCTACAGAAGCCTCTGGCCAGACTCAGGTATCCAGAAAGTTTTCTGAAGGACACAAGAGCTATCTCCTTGAAAAGTCACCACCAAGGAAGGCCCTGTCCCTCTCCCTGTTTTCTGGGAGGAGGAGGGCCCAGCTTGTCCCCTGACTCCAAACTGCACAACCTCTGACCCCAGCTGTGGGAAAACGAGAGACTTCTGTCTTTGCCGTCTCCTCGTGATTGCCGCTGCTGCGTTCCGCGCTCTGGCTGAAGGAGTTTTCTGTAACTCAGTTGTTGCCATTCCCTTCCACATTTGTGGAGAGCTTTGTGAGGCGTGGGTTGGGAGGAGGTGTGTTTCCCGTGAAACCTCGCCAACTCGAGCTCTAGCACCTTTGCTAGAAGCCTCCATGGTGATGCCAAGCCTGGCCTGGCGCTGCACCTGTGCTTGTGAGCCCATTAGATGAACTCACTGGGTGCTCTGGTGCTGTTGGGGCTTCAGTTCACTCGGACCTCTCGTGGCTCCCTCTCGCTCACACGCATCACACGGAGACACAGAGATCAGGGAACCAGCCTCACAGCGCCCAGCCTTGAGTGGTGGGTGCAGGATCTGGCCCGGCCCCCTCCCCCTAAGCAGCTGTGGTCACCGTGACCTTGGCCTCAGCAAGTAGCGTGGTCACCCCAGCCCTGCCTCTGGGACCCCCCGGGCCAAGCGGCGGCTGCCGTCCAACACCCCCACCGGGCCGCCTTCACCTGCACCTTGTCCTCATTGGAACGACTTCGGGCCTCAGACTTGCACTTGAGATGCCCAAAGAAATCTCACTTGTTCGAACTCCACACCAGGTGTCTACCCGCCTCTGCCACCTATTGCTCGAGACCAGGCCCCACGGCCTTCCCCTCTGCCTGGCCTCCTGAGGTGCCGGTTTCCTAGAACATTCTAGCTAGAAGGGCATGCTCACTTCCCCCAGTGGTTTCCAGAGGGGTCTGGGGAGTCTGGGCAGAGGGGAAGAAGAAGGGCCTGGACGGTGGGACCCCCGGGCCCCACGCACGAGTGTGAATAAGAAAAACGTGCACTCTCATGAATACGGAACAGAAAAACATGGAAAGAAACACAGTGGTATTCTTGATGTGTGCCTTTCACGTTTTAAAAGTTTTGCTGGAATTTATTCACCAATTTTTCTACATTGACCACTCATTCCTGTTCTAGGGAAAAATATTCATAAGCATTGATTTCAAAGGACAGGAGGCTCTGGCCTCGTCTGTACACAGGTGACAGCTGTGATCTCCTCAGGGCTGCAGGAGCCCAGAGCTCACCGTCTGCGCCACCCAGCTCCCACCTGCATACTCTCCAAGAGGGTGGGAAAGCGTGGTCCCCTCTGGCTTTCTTGACAGAAGCTGGGTTTGCGGGCAGCAGAGGTGGAAGGAAAGAGGCTGCCAGCACGTGAGAAGTTCTTTCCTCAGCGATTCCCAGCCCTGGCTGTGTTCAGATGCTCAGAGATGTAACCCTCACCTCAAAGACACACCAAGAGCTCGCCCACTTCTCCTAGTCAGACCCACCCAAGCGACACACATCTCACTGGACGGGGTTTCTAGAAGCAGAGCTGTTTCCCGCTGTGGCTCTCCAGCGTAGTAACCACTTTAGGTGAAATACTTCCCTGTGAACGTGGGCAAGGTCCACCTTGGGCACCTGGGACTAAGAAGAGGATCACCACCAGGGGGCAGCAGCTCACCAGGCACTCCCCTGAGCTCTCCCGAGCAGGCCTTTTAGCAGAGAAGGAGCCAGGGTTGCAGCTTCCAAGTCTACCTCGGGAGGGTCAGGAGTCCCACGTGTTTAGCACTGGGGCTTTAAGAGGGAAAGTAGAATAAATTCCTCTGGGCATCTCAACAGATCAGCCCAAGCCAACCAGGTTTTGTAAGAGCAGTCTTGTGAAACATCAACCAAGATGAGGTTAGAATTAATGCAGGTATGAACTTCAGCTCAAAATAATGTAATATTTTAATAATTTTTTTTCCCATTTATTTCTTGACCCTCAAATCTAGGACCTTTAACTCCCTTTAGGACTCACAGTGCCATTGATTTCCAACTCCAGTTACCAAGATCCCTCACGGGAAGCAACAGAAGCGCCCATCTTTGCCTCAAAATCCACGAAGGGAGATTGGATATGTGCCCAAGGATGTCATGCTGACACAAAACCCCATTTTGGGAGCCTGTAAAAGAGCGAGGATGGGGATTCCTCAGGTTCAGTGGAAATGGAAATGGGGTTCATGGAGTCTTTTTCTCTGACAAGGTTTTCTCTGTCGCCCAGGCTGGCGTACAGCAGCGTGATCATAGGCCACTGCAGCCTCTACCTCCCGGGCTCAAGCTGTCCTCCTTCCTCAGCCTCTCAAGTAGCTGGGACCACAGGTGCACACACTGTGCCTAATTATTATTATTATTATTTTGAGACGGAGTCTCGCCCTGTCACCCAGGCTGGAGTGCAGTGGCGCAATCTCAGCTCACTGCAAGCTCCGCCTCCCAGGTTCACACCATTCTCCTGCCTCAGCCTCCCGAGTAGCTGGGACTACAGGCGCCCGCCACCACACCCGGCTAAATTTTTGTATGTTTTGGTAGAGACGGGTTTCACCATGTTAGCCAGGATGGTCTCGATCTCCTGACCTCGTGATCCGCCCACCTCGGCCTCCCAAAGTGCTGGGATCACAGGCATGAGCCACCGCGCCTGGCCGCGCCTAGCTAATTTTTTAACTGTTTTGTGGAGATGGGGTCTCACTCTGTCACCCAGGCTGGAGTGCAATGGCACAGTTTCATAGCTCACTGCGGCCTCAGCCTCCTGGTCTCAAGCAATCCTTCTGCCTCAGTCTTCTGAGTAGCTGGGAGCACAGGTGCGCACCACATGCTCAGTTAATTTGTTTTTAAATGTTTTGTAGAGGCAGGGTCCCATTATGTTGCCCAGGCTGGTCTGGAACTCCTGACCTCAAGCAATCCTCCCCCTGCCTCCCAAAGTGCTGGAATTACAGGTGTGAGCCACTGTGCCCCCCCACCTTGGGCCTTGAAGAATGGGTAGAGTTGCAGAGGGAGCAGCATGAAATAGGAGCATGTCAGGGGTGCTGGCAGATCAGTCACCCGAACTCAAGCCCTCCTGGAAGGGGAAGCAGGCCCAGGCTGTGGAACCAGGAAGAGCCGGATTTGAATCTAAGCACCACCATTTACCAGCTGCGCGACCTTGGAAAGCTGGTCAAGTTTCCCTGGGTTTGCATTTACGTCATGTGCCAAACACAGATCGTTAGACACGCAGAAGGATCATCTAAGAGACTGCCAAATAAGCTCCCTACGCTCTACTCACACCAGCTGCTCACACGGGGGCAGCCGTGTGCAAGATACCAAAGGGGGTGCTTAGAGAGGAGCTCAAAGGTGGCCTGGCGTCGGGGGCTGGAGGGCCTTTGACAGAGGCTGGGGGCTGAGGCTGCAGCGTCATCGGAGCGCTGGCCTTGGAAAGAGTGAGTGGCCGTGGATTGGACGGGCTGCTGGAGTGAGTGGCCGTGCAGTCAGGACGCTTTTTTGATACCAAATTGTTTCTCCTCTTACCTGTAAAAAAAAAAAAAAGTCACCTCCCCCACCTCCCCCTACCCCCACCCCACACTTACTGACTCCGATTCTTTAGGAGAGGGGCTTGGGAAATGCTTTTAACAAACATCCACAGAAAGTCATTCTTATGATTTTTTAGTACATTTGAGAAATACTGCAGGGACGATACAGAGGAAGGCGGTGTGAGTTAACTCAAGCCTGCTGGTGTGGAGAGGCAGAGGCAGGGCCAGGGTGAATACGAAGGAAGCAGGTGGGGCGGCTTGGTGGTGAGTGCTGGGGGACCAACACCTGGGAGGCCGCACCAGCCCCATGCAGGGCGTGGGGGGTGGGGCGGGCTCCGACTCTGGGGATCCCATGCTGCAGGTGCCTGCAGGTCCGCCTGAGGCTGGGCCCCACCACAAGTCACACTGTCAGCGTCAGCCTTCCAGGGTGGCCCAAGGCCCCAGGTAAACAAAGACGCTCTCATCAGGCAAGACATTCTGAGGGCCAAGAGGTCAACTCCCAGGAGCAGGGGGCACAAGCCAGGCCTCCTGCAGGCTCAGCTCCCTAGAAGATCTGCATGACGGACTCAGCTGGTTTTTTCCCCCGGGCAGTGAGACAGAGGAACTCTCCTGTAAGTGAAAGGAAAGGGGTCCCTGGGGCACTGGCCGGTCTGAGACGCAACTCATCCCCCTGGGGCACAGCTGACCCAGAGAGGCCTACCTGGTCGGGGGCTGGGACGCCTCTGGGCCATCCCCCCATGTGCTCGGGTGTTCTGAGAGCCAGTCCAGGGGACAAGGTGGCTGCCAGGGCAAGAGGGCAGGAGGGCAGGATGGAGGGTGGGGAGGGCCGGCAGCCCATGAGGCAGGGTGGACACGCAAGTCCCTCCCTGTCGTCCCTCCTCGGCGAGCTGCCTGGGCTCAGGCCACTGCTGGCTAAGCCCCTGGCCCCTGCCTGACCCAGACCCTGCCTGATCTGAGCGGGGGGTCCATCCCAGAGTGTCCAGAGCTCAGCAGGGGGACTGGGGGAGAGGCCCCGAAGAAAGGCACTGCCTGGCTGCTGCACAGCAGGACGGTCTGGGTGGTGGAGGTAGGAGGCTAGAGAAGGAATAAGCTCAGTGGTTAGGTGCACCCCAAATGGCTAAAATACGACAAACAGAGGTGGGACAGAGCCTCAGCCAAGGCTGGGAGTCCCCTCCCCTCCAGCAGCCTGTGGTCTCTGCCTGCACCTGCTCCTCTGGGAGCAGCCGACCTGACCTTGAACACCCTGTGGGAAGAACTGACTTCCAGGCAGGCTGGAGGCGCATTCCCTGTGGCTGCTGTAACAAAGCCGCAAACACTGTAGGGTTCAGAAGCCTGCAGTCCAAGGTGGGGCCTGGGCGTGCCCTGCTCCCTCTGCAGGCTGGGGATCCCACAGACCCCTGGCCAGGCTTCTGCCTCGACCTCTCATGGCCTTGGCCTCTGCGTCTCTGCCTTCCCTCTTTTAATAAGGACGCCAGTCACTGGGTTCAGGTCCCCGGGTTCTCTGGTACGAGCTCATCTGGACTACATCTGCAGCAGCCCCGTGTTCCAGCAAGGTCTCACTCCCAGGTATCCGAGCATAGGGCTCTGTGAAAGGAAAACATCTCAGGACCCCACAATCACTAGGCTAAAGGGAAAAGTCAAGCTGGGAACGGCTTAGAGCAAAGCTGCCTCCTGTTCTATTCATGGTCCCCCCTCTGCTCACTGAGATACATGCATATCTGATTGCCTCCTTTGGACAGGCTCATCAGAAACCCAAAAGAATGCAACCACTTTTCTTTTATCTACCTCTGACCTGGAAGGCCCTCCCCTGCTTCCAGTTGTCCCTCCTTTCTGGACTGAATCAATGTTCATCTTTTTTTAATTATTATTATTATACTTTAAGTTCTAGGGTACATGTGCACAACATGCAGGTTTGTTACATATGTATACATGTGCCATGTTGGTGTGCTGCACCCGTTAACTCATCATTTACATCAGGTATATCTCCTAATGTTATCCCTCCCTGCTCCCCTTACCCCACAACAGGCCCCGGTGTGTGATGTTCCCCAACATGTGTCTAAGTGTTCTCATTATTCAATTCCCACCTATGAGTGAGAACATGCTGTTTGGTTTTCTGTCCTTGCGATAGTTTGCTGAGAATGATGATTTCCAGCTTCATCCATGTCCCTACAAAGGACATGAACTCATCCTTTTTATGGCTGCATAGTATTCCATGGTGTACATGTGCCACATTTTCTTAATCCAGTCTATCACTGATGGACATTTGGGTTGGTTCCAAGTCTTTGATATTGTGAATAGTGCTGCAATAAACTTATGTATGCATGTGTCTTTATAGCAGCATGATTTATAAACCTTTGGATATATACCCAATAATGGGATGGCTGGGTCAAATGGTATTTCTAGTTCTAGATCTGGAGGAATTGCCACACTGTCTTCCACAATTGTAGAACTAGTTTACAGTGCCATCAACAGTGTAGTGTTCCTGTTTCTCCACATCCTCTCCAGAACCTGTTGTTTCCTGACTTTCTAATGATCGCCATTTTAACAGATGTGAGATGGTATCTCATTGTGGTTTCGCTTTGCATTTCTCTAATGACCAGTGATGATGAGCATTTTTCCATGTGTCTGTTGGATGCATAAATGTCTTCTTTGGAGAAGTGTCTGTTCATATCCTTTGCCCACTTTTTGATGGGGTTTTTTGATTTTTTCTTGTAAATTTGTTTAAGTTATTTGTAGATTCTGGATATTAGCCCTTTGTCAGATGGGTAGATTGTAAAATTTTTCTCCTATTCTGTAGGCTACCTGTTCACTCTGATGGTGGTTTCTTTTGCTGTGCAGAAGCTCTTTAGTTTAATTAGATCCCATTTGTCAATTTTGGCTTTTGTTGCCATTGCTTTTGGTGTTTTAGTCATGAAGTCCTTGCCCATGCCTATGTCCTGAATGGTATTGCCTAGGTTTTCTTCTAGGGTTTTTATGGTTTTAGGTCTAACATTTAAGTCTTTAATCTATCTTGAATTAATTTTTGTATAAGGTGTAAGGAAGGGATCCAGTTTCAGCTTTCTACATATGGCTAGCCAGTTTTCCCAGCACCATTTATTAAATAGGGAATCCTTTCGCCATTTCTTGTTTTTGTCAGGTTTGTCAAAGATCAGATGCTTGCAGATGTGTGGTATTATTTCTGAGGGCTCTATTCTGTTCCAATGAGTACCATGCTGTTTTGGTTACTGTAGCCTTGTAGTATAGTTTGAAGTCAGGTAGCGTGATGCCTCCAGCTTTGTTCTTTTGGCTTAGGATTGTCTTGGCAATGTGGGCTCTTTTTTGGTTCCATATGAATTTTAAAGTAGTTTTTTTCCAATTCCGTGAACAAAGTCATTGGTAGCCTGATGGGGATGGCATTGAATATATAAATTACCTTGGGCAGTATGGTCATTTTCACAATATTGATTCTTCCTATCCATGAACATGGAATGTTCTTCCATTTGTTTGTGTCCTCTTTTATTTCATTGAGCAGTGGTTTGTAGTTCTCCTTGAAGAGGTCCTTCACATCCCTTCTAAGTTCGATTCATAGGTATTTTATTCTCTTTGAAGCAATTGTGAATGGGAGTTCACTCATGATTTGGCTCTCTGTTTGTCTGTTATTGGTGTAGAGGGATGCTTGTGATTTTTGCACATTGATTTTGTATCCTGAGACTTTTCTGAAGTTCCTTATCAGCCTAAGGAGATTTGGGCCTGAGACGATGGGGTTTTCTAAATATACAGTAATGTCATCTGCAAACGGACAATTTCACTTCCTTTTTCCTAATTGAATACCCTTTATTTCTTTCTCCTGCCTGATTGCCCTGGCCAGAACTTCCAACACTATGTTGAATAGGAGTGGTGAGAGAGGGCATCCCTGTCTTGTGCCAGTTTTCAAAGGGAATGCTTCCAGGTTTTGCCCATTCAGTATGATATTGGCTGTGGGTTTGTCATAAATAGCTCTTATTATTTTGAGATACGTCCCATCAATACCTAGTTTTATTGAGAGTTTTTAGCATGAAGGGCTGTTGAATTTTGTCACAGGCATTTTCTGCATCTATTAAGATAATCGTGTGGTTTTTGTCTTTGGTTCTGTTTATATGATGGATTACATTTATTGATTTGCGTATGTTGAATGAGACTTGCATCCCAGGGATGAAGCCAACTTGATCGTGGTGGATAAGCTTTTTGATATGCTGGTAGATTTGGTTTGCCAGTATTTTATTGAAGATTTTTGCATTGATGTTCATCAGGGATATTGGTCTAAAATTCTCTTTTTTTGTTGTGTCTCTGCCAGACTTTGGTAGCAGGATGATGTTGGCCTCATAAAATGAATTAGGGAGGATTCCCTCTTTTTCTATTGATGGGAATAGTTTCAGAAGCAGTGGTACCAGCTCCTTTTTGTACCTCTGGTAGAATTCGGCTGTGAATCCATCTTGTCCTGGACTTTTTTTGGTTGGTAGGCTATTAATTATTGCCTCAATTTCAGAACTTGCTATTGATCTATTCAGGGATTCAACTTCTTCCTGGTTTAGTCTTGGGAGGGTGTATGTGTCCAGGAATTTATCCATTTCTTCTAGATTTTCTAGTTTATTTACATAGAGGTGTTTATAGTATTCTCTGATGGGAATTTGTATTTCTGTGGGATCAGTGGTGATATCCCCTTTATCATTTTTTATTGCATCTATTTGATTCTTCTCTATTTTCTTCTTTATTAGTCTTGCTAGCAGACTATCAATTTTGTTGAGCTTTTCAATAAACAAGCTCCTGGATTCATTGATTTTTTGAAGGGTTTTTTATGTCTCTATCTCCTTCGGTTCTGCTCTGATCTTAGTTATTTCTTGCCTTCTACTAGCTTTAGAATGTGTTTGCTCTTGCTTCTCTAGTTCTTTTAATTGTGATGTTAGGATGTCAATTTTGATCTTTCCTGCTTTCTCTTGTGGGCATTTAGTGCTATAAATTTCCCTCTACACACTGCTTTGAATGTCTCCTAGAGTTTCTGGTATATTATGTCTTTGTTCTTATAGGTTTCAAAGGAAATCTTTATTTCTGCCTTCATTTCGTTATGTACCCAGTAGTCATTCAGGAGCAGGTTGTTCAGTTTCCATGTAGTTGAGTGGTTTTGAGTGAGTTTCTTAATCCTGAGTTCTAGTTTGATTGCACTGTGGTCTGAGAGACAGTTTGTTATAATTTCTGTTATTTTACATTTGCTGATGAGTGCTTTACTTCCAACTATGTGGTCAATTTTGGAATAAGTGCGATGTGGTGCTGAGAAGAATGTATATTCTGTTGATTTGGGGTGGAGAGTTCTATAGATGTCTATTAGGTCTACTTGGTGCAGAGCTGAGTTCAATTCCTGGATATCCTTGTTAACTTTCTGTCTCAGTGATCTGTCTAACGTTGACAGTGGGGTGTTAAAGTCTCCCATTATTATTGTGTGGGAGTCTAAGTCTCTTTCTAGGTCTCTAAGGACTTGCTTTATGAATCTGGGTGCTCCTGTGTTTGGTGCACATATATTTAGGATAGTTAGCTCTTCTTGTTGAATTGATCCCTTTACCATTATGTAATGCGCTTCTTTGTCTCTTTTGATCTTTGTTGGTTTAAGGCCTGTTTTATCAGAGACTAGGACTGCAACCCCTGCTTTTTTTTGTTTTCAACTTGCTTGATAGATCTTCCTCCATCCCTTTATTTTGAGTCTATGTGTGTCTCTGCATATGAGATGGGTTTCCTGAATACAGCAAATTGATAGGTCTCGACTCTTTATCCAATTTGCCAGTCTGTGTCTTTTAATTGGAGCATTTACCCCATTTACATTTAAGGTTAATTTTGTTACGTGTGAATTTGATCCTGTCATTTTGATGTTAGCTGGTTATTTTGCTCGTTAGTTGATGCAGTTTCTTCCTAGCATCAATGGTCTTTACAATTTGGCATGTTTTTGCAGTAGCTGGTACCGGTTGTTCCTTTCCATGTTTAGTGCTTCCTTCAGGAGCTCTTGTAAGGCAGGCCTGGTGGTGACAAAATCTCTCAGCATTTGCTTGTCTGTAAAGGATTTTATTTCTCCTTCACTTATGAAGCTCAGTTTGGCTGGATATGAAATTCTGGGTTGAAAATTCTTTTCTTTAAGAATGTTGAATATTGGCCCCCACTCTCTTCTGGCTTGTAGAGTTTCTGCCAAGAGATCAGCTGTTAGTCTGATGGGCTTCCCTTTGTGGGTAACCCGACCTTTCTCTTTGGCTGCCCTTAACATTTTTTCCTTCATTTCAACTTTGGTGAATCTGACAATTATGTGTCTTGGAGTTGCTCTTCTTGGGGAGTATCTTTGTGGCATTCTCTGTATTTCCTGAATCTGAATGTTGGCCTGCCTTGCTAGGTTGGGGAAGTTCTCTGGATAATATCCTGCAGAGTGTTTTCCAACTTGGTTCCATTCTCCCCATCACTTTCAGGTACACCAATCAGACATAGATTTGGTCTTTTCACACAGTCCCATATTTCTTGGAGGCTTGAGGCTTTGTTCATTTCTTTTTACTCTTTTTTCTCTAAACTTCTCTTCTCACTTCATTTCATTTATTTGATTTTCAATCACTGATACCCTTTCTTCCACTTGATCAAATCAGTTGCTGAAGCTTGTGCATGCGTCACATAGTTCTCGTGCCATGGTTTTCAGCTCCATCAGGTCATTTAAGGTCTTCTCTATGCTGTTTATTCTAGTTAGCCATTCGTCTAATCTTTTTTCAAGGTTTTTAGCTTCTTTACGATGGGTTCAAACATCCTCCTTTAGCTCAGAGAAGTTTGTTATTACCGATCATCTGAAGCCTTCTTCTCCCAACTCGTCAAAGTCATTCTCCATCCAGCTTTGTTCTGTTGCTGGCAAGGAGCTGCATTCCTTTGGAGGAGAAGAGGCACTGTGATTTTTAGAATTTTCAGCTTTTCTTCTCTGGTCTCTTCCCATCTTTGTGGTTTTATCTACCTTTGGTCTTTGATGATGGTGATGTACAGATGGGGTTTTGGGGTGGATGTCCTTTCTGTTTGTTAGTTTTCCTTCTAACAGTCAGGACCCTCAGCTGCAAATTGTTGGAGTTTGCTGGAGATCTCCTCCAGACCCTGTTTGCCTGGGTATCACCAGCGGAGGCTGCAGAACAGCAAATATCGTAGAACGGCAAATGTTGCTGCCTGATCCTTCCTCTGGAAGCTTCGTCTCAGAGGGGCACCCCGCTGTATGAGGTGTCTGTCGGCCCCTACTGGGAGATGTCTCCCAGTTAGGCTACTCGGGGGTCAGGGACCCACTTGGGGAGGCAGTCTGTCCGTTCTCAGATCTCAACCTCCATGCTGGGAGAACCACTACTCTCTTCAAAGCTGTCAGAGATGTTTAAGTCTGCAGAAGTTTCTGCTGCCTTTTGTTCAGCTATGCCTGGCCTCCAGAGGTGGAGTCTACAGAGGCAGGCAGGCCTCCTTGAGCTGCAGTGGGCTTCACCCAGTTTGAGCTTCCTGGCCACTTTGTTTACCTACTCAAACCTCAGCAATGGCGGACGCCCCTCCCCCAGCCTCATTGCTACCTTGCAGTTCGATCTCAGACTGCTGTGCTAGCAGTGAGCAAGGCTCCATGGGCATAGGACCCTCCGAGCCAGGCGCGGGATATAATCTCCTGGTGTGCCATTTGCTAAGACGGTTGGAAAAGCACGGTATTAGGGTGGGAGTGTCCTGATTTTTCAGGTACCGTCTGTCATGGCTTCCCTTTACTAGGAAAGGGAATTCCCCAACCTCTTGTGCTTCCCAGGTGAGGCAATGCCCCGCCCTGCTCTGTGGGCTACACCCACTGTCCCATAAGCCCCAGTGAGATGAACCTGGTACCTCAGTTGGAAATGCAGAAATCACCCGTCTCATGCGTTGCTCATGCTGGGAGCTGTAGACTGGAGCTGTTTCTATTTGGCTATCTTGGAACCCAATGTTCATCTTACGTGTGTTGATTGATGTTTCATATCTCCCTAAAATGTATAAAACCAAACTGTGCTCTGACCACCTTGGGCACACGTTGTCAGTGAGAGGTGACAGTGTGTTGGCAGCCCTCGCTTGCTCTTGGTGCCTCTTTGGCCTTGGCACCCACTCTGGCTGTGCTTGAGGAGCCCTTCAGCCCACCACTGCACTGTGGGAGCCCCTCTCTGGGCTGGCTGAGGCCAGAGCCAGCTCTGTCTGCTTGTGGGGATGTGTGAGGGGAGAGGCGCAGGTGGGAACCGGGGCTGTGTGTGGTGCTCACAGGCCAGTGTGAGTTCCGGGTGGGCTCGGGCTCAGTGGGCCCCGTACTCAGAGCAGCTGGCCACGCTGCTGGCCCCGGGCAGTAAGGGGCTTAGCACCTGAGCCAGCAGCTGTGGAGGGTGTGCCAGGTACCCCACCACTGCCGGCCCACCCATGCCACACTTGAATTCTTGCCAGGCCTCAGCCACCTCCCCGCGGGACAGGGCTCAGGACCTGCAGCCTGCCATGCCCGAGCCCCCCTGTGGTGGGCTCCCGCACGGCCCCAGCCTCCCCAATGGGTGTGTCCCCCTGCTCCGCAGCACCCGGTCCCATCAACTGCCCAAGGGCTGAGGAGTGCAGGCATGTGGAGCGGGACTGGCCGGCAGCTCTGCCAGTGGCCTTGGCATGGGATCCACTAGGTGAAGCCAACTGGGCTCCTGAGTCGGGTGGGGACTTGGAGAACTTTTATGTCTAGCCAGAGGATTGTATATGCACCAATCAGAGCTCTGTGTCTAGCTTGGGGTTCGTGGATGCACGAATCAGCACTCTATATCTAGCTAATCTAGCGGGGACTTGGAGAAACTTCATGTCTAGCTAAGGGATTGTAAATACACCAATCACTCTGTGTCTAGCTCAAGGTTTGTAAACACACCAATCAACACCCTGTGTCTAGCTCAAGGTTTTTAAATGCACCAATCAGTGCTCTGTGTCTAGCTAATCTAGTGGGGACTTGGAGAACTTTTGTGTCTAGCTCAGGGATTGTAAATGCACCAATCAGCACCCTGTCAAAATGGACCAATCAGCTCTCTGTAAAACAGACCAATCAGCTCTCTGTAAAATGGACCAATCAGCAGGATGTGGGTGGGGCCAGATAAGGGAATAAAAGCAGGCTGCCCAAGCCAGCAGTGGCAACCTGCTTGGGTCCCCTTCCACACTGTGGAAGCTTTGTTCTTTTGCTGCAATAAATCTTGCTGCTGCTTACTCTTTGGGTCCACACTGCCTTTATGAGCTATAACACTCACTGCGAAGGTCTACAGCTTCACTCCTGAAGCCAGTGAGATCACAAACCCACCAGGAGGAATGAACAACTCCAGACGGGAGGAACGAACAACTCCAGATGCGCCACCTTAAGAGCTGTTAACACTCACCGCGAGGGTCTGTGCCTTCATTCTTGAAGTCAGTGAGACCAAGAACCCATTAATTTTGGACACATCAGGATCTCCTGAGGCTGTGTCATGGGTGCACATCCTTAACCTTGGCAAAATAAACTTTCTAAATTAACTGAGACCTGTCTCAGATTTTCGGGGTTCACAGCTTCAATATATCTTTCTCGGGGGACAAAATTCAACTCCTAACAGACTGCCAGGATCTTAATCACATGGGAACACTTATCATGAATCCATGCAAATTTTTGTAGATTCCCAGGTTTCGCCACAAGGCTTTGTTTAATTTGCCTTCAACAATTTGATGTTGTTAATACTTTGGTTGCACATGTATTTTTAAATAAGCCACTGTTGATATCCACAATAACTTACTTGAAAAATTAAAACAGAATTAGGGTCAAGCACTGTGGCTTATGCCTGTAATCCCAGCACTTTGGGAGGCTAACCTGGGAGGATCTCTTGAGCCCAGGAGTTTGAGACCAGCCTGGGCAACATGGCAAAACCCCATCTCTACAAAAAATATTAAATTTAGCCTGGCATGGTGGTTCTTGCCTGTAATCCCAGCTACTCAGGAGGCTGAGGAGGGAAAAATCCCTTGAGCCCGGGAGGTCAAGGCTGCAGTGAGCCATGATCGTGCCATTGCATTCCAGCCTGGATGACAGAGCAAGACCTTGTCGCAAATAAAAATTTTAAAAACCACACAGAATTAGCCATTATTGTGAGATCTTGGTTTTCTCAAAAGAGGGCACTGATGATGCATAAGAAAAAGCCTGAATTTTGACTTATACTGTGGGTATTGTAGGATATAATAAATGCCTCTTCAAAGGTTTTAGCCTGTTAGCATCCTTTAAAATTCAAGAGGGAGAAAATTGTTAAGTACAATGAGTTCTGAGTTCCTCTCCAAAAAACCAATGTGTCAGTATGTTCAGCTCCCCTGTTCTTTGTTCTCCATTTTAAAGTTTAACTTCCTTGTTCTTTATGTCTCCTTGCCTCTAGTTTCAGTAAACAGCCCCCTCCTAGTTTCTATCACCTGCTCTGTCCTTAGTCATCCTTGGTCACCTGTTCTGCAACCGTCCTGCCACGCTGGATCATACCCTTGCTTTCTTAGAAACAGCCAATAGGAATTAGCTTGGACTGTGCAGTCCAACCCTAGCCAATAGGGGAAAGACACAGTAGTAGGGACTAGCTGCGTTAGGAATAAAAGACCCCTTTCCCCTCCCTTGTCCAGTGTGCTCCTGCCATTACTCCATCCACGAGATGTACCCTTCTATAGAAGTAAATTGCCTTGCTGAGAAAACTTTTGCCTTAGTGCTATTTTCACTTGGTGGCACTGAGCATTTACTTCCAACAGTATTAAAGTCAAAGATTTTGAGGCTGGTGAAGAATGATAAACCTTGGCAAGGATCACTTTTTAATTAATGCTTCTGTTTCACCATTGTCCATACAATATGTTGGAAACTCTATATCAAAATACTGTCTCCAAACCATGCACCTCTAAAGACAAGAGAAAAATAGGACAAGGCCAAAAGGCCCCATACATCCACTGCCAGCTTCACACCCCTGCACTCACAGTGTCTTGATGGGAATGTGGATGTTTTATTTCCTAAAATGCAAGAGCCTGGCCCACAAGTCCTTCATGCTGTTTGAGCTCTTGTGCTTGATGAAGGCTGGTCCAAGGCTCCCACAGGGGAGGGAAGGGGGGGCTGATGGTACCAACAGGAAGGAAATTAAGTGGCAATAATAGGACTTCTGTCTCTTCTACCCATGATGTTACTGCTTTGTGCTGTGAAGTGTGGTCTGCATGTAAATTTGAGCAGAGTGTGCCTGAAAACTATTTTGGACCAAAGGAAGTAATGTCATTAAAAATCCTAATGGGAGCTTCTACTGGTTAATCAAGATGCTTTTGGTAATGTGACTCCCAAGTCAAAAGTTTAGAAATGTGAAGTTGAAGTCATTTTAAACACATAAGGCCTAAATTCCCTTTTCCAAGAAGAGCCTGTATCCCTTCCCCCATTATTGAGACAGAAAGTTTAATTCCATAGAAAGGTCAAGACTTGTAGGGCAGAAGGCTTGTACTAATCTTCATTGTTTATATTTCCAACCCATAGACATGTGCAATCGTTTGTAGCCCTTATGTCAGTCCTGGGGGATATTAGTCCCATTTCATAAATGAGGATTCTGAGGTTCTGAGTGGTCAGATTGTTCAACGTCAGGCAGCTGGTAACTGTCAGAACTGGTTATAAATCCATACTCTTTCCCACTCCAGCCAAGCAACAGAACTCCCCATACGACAGCCCTGCAAACAACCAGGAAAGCCATGTGCATCTCTGCATGCTGCAGACGTGGAGGGCTCCCACCTGCCAGGCTTCTGGGGTCTGCGCTGTGAGGCCAACCCTGAAGTGGTGCTGGACCAAGCGGAAGGGTAATCCAATTTCTCCACCCGCTGCCCTGGAGCCACGTCTGGCAGTCCTGGGGCAAAAACCTCGAGGTTTTGACTCTCAGCTGGAATGGAGCCTTTGAGGATGGCGCAGAAATGCACTCAGCTCCTCTGGGTGGAGAGGCTCACTCTTTTGAAGTTAGATTGAATTTTAAAATGAGGCTCCTGGGATTTTCTCATAAAACAAACACATTCGTTCTATAGTAGGGGGTGGGAAACATGTCTGCAGCTCAAGTTCCAATGGTTACTTGTGCGACAGCTAACATTCTCTGGCTTCCAGGTGATGTGAGCCATATTTACTGTAATCTTGTGCAGAAGCTCCTGACAACTAGAAAACATCCACCAGGGACTGAGTCTGGTTTTGCCAAGTCAACAGTGACTCTGGCCTGGGTGGAACTGGCCTGTGCACCCACTGTCATTCCTAAAGCAATTAACTTGTTATAAAGGATTACAGGGGCATTTGGGGCAGGACCTAATTATGATTTTCACCCCCTTTAGCCAAACACATGCTGAGCATCAGATCACATGCTTTTGGCTGCAGAGGAAGTGTCCTTGCCCATGTGGAGGGAGGGTGCTTGTTCACTGCTCAAGTTCGCTTCCACCCGGGGTCCTGTGCAGAGTGACACGCCGCCGTCTATGCTGTTCCCTGACTGCTCCCCAAAATGTGGTTTTTTGTTGTTGTTTGTTTTTGTTTGTTTGTTTGTTTGAGACAGAGTTTTGCTCTTGTTACCCAGCTGGAGTGCAGTGGAAGGATCTCGGCTCACTGCACCCTCCGCCTCCCAGGTTCAAGCGATTCTCCTGCTTCAGCTTCCCGAGTAGCTGGGATTACAGACATGTGTCACCATGCCCAGCTAATTTTGTATTTTTAGTAGTGATGGGGTTTCACCATGTTGGCCAGGCTGGTCTCAAACTCCTGACCTCAGGTGATTTGCCTGCCTCGGCCTCCTAAAGTGCTGGGATTACAGGCATGAGCCACTGTGCTTGGCCAGAGTTTGTATTTTATAAAAATAGTTTATTCTTGAGGAGATGGGGGCTTTTGCATCTTTTTCTTTTCTTTTCTTTTCTTTTGAGGTGGAGTCTCGCTCTGTCACCCAGGCTGGAGGGCAATGGCACTATCTCAGCTCACTGCAACCTCCGCCTCCCAGGTTCAAGAGATTCTCCTGCCTCAGCCTCCCCAGTAGCTGGGATTATAGGCGCCTGCCACCATGCCCAGCTAATTTTTGTATTTTTAATAGACACGGGGTTTCACCATGTTGGTCAGGCTGGTCTTGAACTCCTGACCTCAGGTGATCTACCCACCTCGGCCCCCCACAGTGCTGGGATTCCAGGCGTGAGCCACCGTGCCCGGTCCACATTCTTAGTAAACCTGCTTTTGCTTCACTCTGCCCGCTCACTCTTGAATTTCTTCCTGCTCCAAGTGAAGAACCCACAAGGCCTCCCGGGCTGAACTCCAGTTTTGGGGGCCTGCGACATTGGGACTAGCAGCATCCATGGTGCCGGGCACCTGCCAGCCATGCACATCCTTGCTGAATCAGACATGGCAAGTGGAGCCTCATCCAGGGCTTCACAGGCCCTCAGCTGGCGCTGGTGCTTCCCAAGCCCAGGCTGGCAACCTCCTGTTTACAAGTCTCTGTTCCTCCTCGAGAAGCCACATTTCACCTCCACAACCAGCCCCTGCCGAGCACAGTGACAGATTTCCAGTAGCCACACAGTGGATGTAAGACTATGTGAGATTTTATGTAGAAAACCAATTAGGCTTTGAGGGACCAGTATGACAGATCATGAATGGAGTTTGAATAAGTGCTAATTAAATCCACGAAAAACAAACTTAATAAGAATGGAAATATCTGCTCCAAGCATCCAAAGCCTTAGGTCTCCTCTCTGGGAAGCTCCATCACCATCCATTCACTCCACGGAGACTAATATTTATCAGAGCCCCAGGGCACCCAGAGCCAGCATTGCTCTCCGGTCTCACTGCAACTTTCCTGCCCGTCTACGAAGTCGATCCTCATTTATCTAGCAGCCTGCGGTCAGCAGCCTGAGGTCACTCCTGCCCTTTCCAGCTGGAATTTCTCAGGAAGTTTCTTTTAGCTGAGCCATCTATAAAGTCGACTCTCATTTAGCTAGTAGCCTGCGGTCACTCCTGCGCTTTCCGGCTGGAATTTCTCAGGAAGTTTCTTTTAGCTGAGACATGTTCTGCTTTGTTCTCTGTGCTTAGCACACACACAGCCAGGCATGGCGGAATTCTCCTCTGGCGCCCAGAGGGCAGAGGCGCACTGATCTCATCACCAGCATTGAGCTCTATTGGTCTGAGGTCCTTTCTATTGGAAAAGGAAGGAGAAAGGGGCTGGGAGGAGAAGAGCATGAGGCACCTCCCGAGGGAGACCCCTGCCCAGCGAGGCGCCCGCCCAGTGTGTTAGGGGAGGCTGCTGCACCCCTATCGCCTATGGGAGAGATGTGAGCAGGTGAGACTACATTTCGGAAACCACACCTGCTTGCCTATCATCTGTGCACAGGAGGCCGGCCCGCTTCCAGAATGGCAGCGGGGAAGGAGCAGAACCAGACAACTCTGCCCAATAAGCATGCATTTCCTGTTTTCGCCTGGAGGGCTGTGGAGACAAGAGCTTTAGGTGCCCAGGGTAGGGGATGAAGGAGCCTTGGGAGCACCAGTTCTGAATACTGGAAGACGGGAGGACAGTCTATGTGCCAGGATGGGGTGGGTGAGATGTTCCCTGCAGTGGGCAAGACTTAGGGTACTTACAAAGAAAATGTCCTGTGATTTTGAGATAATGGCAGCTCCATGCTAACTGTGGTCCCCGTCACCCTCATATCCTTAGTAAAGACAGGACCCCTTGTTAAGTGGGGGGATGAAGGATGTGGGCAGTGTGCGAACAGGAGAGAAGGACCCAGCGGTAACTGGTGCCGGGGGTGCATCTGACTCCTGGGTCCCGCCACCTCCTGGAAATGTCTGGGGATGGGGGGTGCTGAAGAGGTGGAGCCTTTCATTTGGATATAATAAGGAGGGTGACCTGGAGGCTGGGGCCCCAGGAATGTGGGGAGCACAAGAAAAAAAGAAAAACCATCGTGCAAAGGAATGCGGGCACAAGGGCAGCGTGGGCTTTGCTGGAAGGTAGCCATGGGAGCCGGCACTCCCCTTGTGCCTGCACCTACGTGAGGTGCTCTCTCTAGGTGGTTCTGGAGGCCCACAGGACCTGTGGTGGGCTCCATTGAACAGACAGGGAGACCAAGACACAAAGAGCAGAAGCGCCTGCCAAGGACCACACGGCAGAGCTGGGCCCAGGGCCTCTGTCAGCCCTTCCTGCCTCTGCCCCAGGGCAGCAAGCCCCACCCAGGGCAGCAAGCCCCACGAGCCCTCCTGGCCACTGCCTGGTGAATCCACACATTGCACATTTCAGAGCCTGTGTTCCAGGGAACGCATTGGGTGGGGGCCATGTGGTGCATCAGATGCCTGCTCCAGCAGGGCCCACAGTCCAGGGGGGACACCCCACCAGTCAGGATGGCAGGAGCCCATCCAGCCACTCACTATCCCATCAGTTCCCCATCAGCACCTACGCTGATAAAATCACCAGATCCAACAGTGCAGGTGGGGAGACGGCCCTGCGGGTGAGCAGATAAGGCACTCAGTGCCTTGCTGGAGAGGAAGGGAGGGAGACATCATGACGGGCACGAAGGAAGACCAGCTTTTCCCGCAGGTGGGCCGGCACGTGGGAGCCTTCAAAGGAGCTGAGGTTAGAGCTGAGTCTTGCACGAGGAGGGCTAAGTGCGGGGCATTTGGGGCAACAGTGAGTCCTGGGCCCCGGCAGTCACCTCCGCAGGAGTGGGGAGGCCGGCTGGGGAGGTGGGAGTTGGGAAGATCTGGAGGACAAGTGATGAACACTGCACAGAGAACCTGGGATGCTGGGTCCTCGGCTCCTCCAACATGGCAGACACTTTACAGATGGAAACTCGGGGCTCAGAGCAAGCCGGCATCCTGGGGAGGGGGCGTGGCCTGGTCTGGAGACCCTGGTTCCATTTCACTCCCCTGCTGCCGTCGTGGGGGCTTACTCAGCCCATCTGTGTCTCACATTCCTCTTCTGCATAAACAAAACAATAATTCATTTTCAAGGTTCATGATTGTTGTGAAGATTGAGACAATGATTTGTATTAATTTCCTTTATAATTTTTATAGCTTTAACAAACTTTTAATTTTGAAATAATTACATACTCACAGGAAGCTACAGACACAGAGTGCTTCCCCGCTGTTCACCAACTTACTTTATCACAGGTGAACCCCCAAATCGGGGCTCAGCCCGGGAGGTCACATGGGTTCTTAGTGTCGTGCAGGAAGGAATTCAGGAGTGAGAGGACAGGCTGGGCACAGTGGCTCATGCCTGTAATCTCAGCACTTTGGGACGCCAAGGCGGGTGGATTGCTTGAGGTCAGGATTTTGAGACCAGCCTGGCCAACATGGTGAAATCCCATCTCTACTAAAAATACAAAGATTAGCCGGACGTGGTGGTGCACATCTATAATCCCAGCAACTCGGGAGGCTGAGGCAGGAGAATCGCTGGAACCCGGGAGGTGGAGGTTGCAGTGAGCCGAGTTCATGCCACTGCACTCCAGCCTGGTGACAGGGCGAGACTCTGTCTCAAAAAAAAAAAAGAGCGAGAAGACAGAGTGAAACCAGGTTAATTAAGAAAGTAAAGAAATAAATGGGTGGTTACCGCACAGGAATAAAAGGGTGGCTATTTTATGGTTATTTCTTGATTATATGCCGAACAACAGGTGGGTTATTCATGAGTTTTCTGGGAAAAAGGCAGGGAATTCCCCAAGAACTGAGGGTTCCTCCCCACTTCAGACCCCATAGGGTAACTTCCAGATGTTGCCATGGCATCTGTAAACTGCCTTGGTGCTGCCAGGCACGTCATTGAGCATGCAAATGCATTATAATTAGTGTATAATGAACAGAGGTTTCTTTTGCCACCATCTTGGTTTTTTCTGGCTTCTCTCCCACATCCTGTTTTATGAGCAGGGTCTTTGTGATGTGTCTCTTGTGAAACCTGCCCTCTGACTTCCTAGCTCACCTTCAGTGACGACATTTCACCCAGCCTACAGGGCATGTGCAAGAAGAATGCGCCACAGCTCAGAGTCTGGGGCCAGACACACATGAGCTCTGGTGAAACACCTGCCTGAGAATCCTGGTGACGGACACGCTGCCTGCTGTCTCTGTGTCGCTGCCCAGGGCCGCAGAGTCAGTGCACAGATGCGGGCATTCACTTAATGTGGTCATCCAAGCAGCTTGTATCCACGTGGCTTTAAAAACATTTTTTAAATATATGTGTTTTATCTTTGTAAAGACAAGGTCGCACTATGTTGCCCAAGCTGGTCTCAAGCTCTAGGACTCAAGTGATCCTCCCATCTTGGTCTCCCAAAATGCTGAGATTACAGGTGTGAGCCATCATGCTTGGCCTAAGTGTCTTGCATTTAAGGCTGTGTTTCCACCTCACTCTTAGTTTCTCGGGGTCTCTGCCCTTCCTTGTCTATTTTCATTGCCTGTTCACTTTCCTGGAAGCTGGCTGGGTGCTGTGCTCACGCTGGATTTTCCAGGTCCAGTCTCTGCCCTTCCTTGCCTCACCTGTCCTGGGGAACCAACCTCTAATAGGGAATTGCCCAGTCCCCGTTACCGCCTGGCTTCCTCCTGGGTGACCAAGGGATAGTATCAGCCTCCACATGCCCTCCCTGCGCTCCCAGCTGTCCACTTGCAGCCATGGCCCCTGGCAGCCCCTCCTGCAGTTATAAATCTAGCTAGGTGAGGCTCACACGTTCGTCCCCCATCTTCTATGGCCTCCGAGGGTGGGGGGCTTGTTGGAGATGCTTGTTTGCTTCCCTAACTGCCTCACCTCTCAGTCACCCAATTAAACTCCCTCCACTGTAATCCTGTAACCCTCTCGGTGCTTCCCCTCCTGAGGGGGCCTTGGCTAGCCCCAGCACGGCTCATGGAAGGCAGGAAGCAGACCCTCTCGCGGAGGGAGGACAGAGGGTCGCCCACCTCCGCCCACAGCGTGCCATGGGCCTGGGCTGGGGAGGCCTCCCTCTACACCAACGACCCCTTTTGGGGAGGGGGTTATTAGCAGGGCCCCTCTCCCAGACATGAGCCTTCCACCCTCTGACTTCATCACCCAGGCGTGCAGAAAGCCCTTGTTGGCGCCTTTCTGAGAAAAATGTGGAATCTAAGTGGGCAGCTTAATTTACATAAAGATCCCATTGGAGAGGAGCAGTGAAGACGTGACTCTAACAAGGTGAGGACCCTCGGGACCCCCTTCTCTCCCCTCCTGGCCATGTCCCGGGTGCCTGCCCGGTGCTCTGGCGGACGGAGGGACCTTTGGACAGAGAAGTGGTGACTCTCCATGCTTAGCATTTAAATTCTAGAATCTCATCTTTCTGTGGCTGAACTGAACACAGTAAATTGTGTTCTGAGCCTGCAGCTGCCTCTCACCGTGGGTCTGCCAGGAGCCCAGTGCCCTGCCTGGCTGCCCTTTGCTGTGGTTGAGCTGACACTGACCGGGAACTCACTGGGAACAGAGCTCTGACCCACTCACCTGAGCCTTGTGACATCCAGCGAGGGGGACAAACCTTTTCCATATGACCTCGGGCCCCAGCATGAGCACCCAGGAGAAGATCTCAGCGCAGCCCCTGCTGTGAGCTGGTCTTCAGACAGCTGCCGCCATGGTCCTCTTGGGCCTGCGGTCCTGGCACCCTGCCTGGCATGCTGTAGCACACAGGGCAGTGTGTATAGAGAAGGGGGCCTGGGACCAAGTGTCTCTTCACTCACCACGTCTAAGTACTATGTGTGACAACGAAAGCAGTGTTCCTTGGCACAACTCGCACCTGGAAGGAGTGTTTGCTGTGGGACAAATCACAGGACTGGGGGGCGGATAACAGGCTTGGAAAGTGGCCATCAGAGGGGGTGAGAGTATTTCACCTGGGCCGGGAGAACATGAAGCTTAAGCTGCTGTGCCCCGGCTCAGACAATTCACCCGCAGACGCGGGCCGGGGAGGTGCGAGGCTTCTGTGGGCCTCTAGAGGGCAGACGCAGGAAGCCGTGAACAAAACACAGGCAGCACATTCAGCTCTGCAGGGAAGAGCTCACCACCAAAACCTCATTCTTTCAAGCCCAAGTCACTGCACTGACCAGCCCCTGCCCAGACTTCCCTGCCAACACCACACACACGCAAACGAATGCCGGGCCACTCGGGGGTCTTCAGGGACACGTAGGATGGGGTCCGTAGGATGGATCCCGGGATGGGGAGGAGGGAAGGGACTGGGGGAAGAAGGAGGAAAGAAGGGAAGGGAGGGAGGGAGGGAGGTGGGGGGAGGAGAAGAATGAACGAAGGAGGGAAAGGAGGGAGGGATGAATGGATGGAAGGATGAGTACGTGTATGAATAGGTGAGTTGGTGGGTGGATGGATACATTGATTGATGGGTAGATTTTTAAAATCGGCTCAGGTGACTGTGGGGCCAGCAGGTCTGGAATCAGGAGCTGAAGCTGCAGCCTTGAGGCAAAATTTCTCCTTTTCTGGGAAAGCTCAGGTTTTGCTCTCAATGCCTTCACCTGCTTAGACAGGGCTCACTCACATCATCAAAGGTCACCTCCTCCACCTAAGGTCAACTGATGACAGAGATTAACCACAACTGCAATACCTTCAGAGCAATGTCTAGATGAGTGTGGCCACGTGGACATATAAAAGCAATCATCACAGGTGACTTAGGAGATGCCTGTTGAACTGGAAAGAAAAGTCACCAATTCATGATGCCCTGAAATGCTCCTGTGGGTGGCAGCAGGTGGGGAGTGTGGACATCAGGTATAGGCCGCCGTGTCTGAGTGAGGGTGGACTACACACTGGGGAGCCTCTGGGCCACTGGGTGACACTCTGAGAAGTGTCACTTGAAGGTGGCACCAGCGCACTTGGGAGGCATTGAGTATCTGCAGTCACAGGGCCCCTCCTCATGATGGAATGTCCATACCCAGCACTTCCCCTGAAGCTCTGCTGAGATGCTGAAATGACCTCAGAATCATTATTACGATGTTTCTGATGATTTCTAAACTTGAGCAAACTTAAGGCAGAGAATGCAGAGGTCTTTTGCAGATGTTTCTAGTCTTTGTCACCCACCCCAGTGAATGTCACGGCAATCTCAGAACTGCAAGGCTGCCCAAGAGTCCGCCTGATCACCTGGGGCTGGGCAGTGGTGCATGCAGTGCAGCACACAGTACACTTGTTTTCACTCAACAATGACTGTTCTAGTCCATCCCGGAGGGCTCCTGGCCTTGACAGGGAGCTAGGCATGGAAACCTTGTCCTGGGGCTGCGTGGGGTGGGCTGTAGCACTAGAAGGATATTCACACTGGGAAGACGGTGGGAACCAGGGCCTGGAGGGGTGCACAGAGGGAGCCATCCAACTGAGCAGATTCTAGAAGGTTCAGTAGCAGTTTGCCAGGAAATAAAGTTGAAATAAGTTGATGTCTGGTGTTTGGGGAGAGAAGGGGCTGGAAGAACAGATGCAAAGCCACCGGAGATGGTGGCCCCAAGCCCACCCCATTAGGCAGGGGGCTGAGAGGTGCTTGCATACAGCAGGGGCAGGGTCCGAGCTGCGGCATATTCTCTGTGAGCTGCATTCTCTGTGATGAGCCAGGCAGACCCAAAGGCACGTGCCCAGGAGGGGTCTCAGTGGCGGTCCAGGGGCCAGAGCTCTGCCAACAGCCATGTGGAAGGCACAGTGCTAAGCACAAGGAATGAACAGGATCCTGTGGCTGCTGTATTTAAGGACGGGGTAGGGATTGAGGTGAGAATGACCTCCAGGTTGGCAGAGGATCGCATTAGAGATTCTGGAGAAAAAGCGCATTTTTTATGGAGAGCGATGTTCTGGTTTCTGACATCATAACATTGGAATTCTTGTGGAACATCGAGGTGGAGATGTCTGGAAGGCATCTGGAGGTGAGTACAGAGCCCCAGAGCATGCTGCGGGTAGATGTGTGACTCCTTAGTACCTAGGACACCTGGATGGCTTGGAAAGGGTCCCGAGATGACCAGAAAAGTGATTACGCCTTGTGTGTAGGGTGCTTGCTTAGAACGGCAGACACAGCAGGGGGGCCACTTGCCTAAACACGAGTATCCATGTAAAGCTTGTGTGTTTGAGAAGGAACTGGGTCTTTTCCTCAGGTTCCTGGGACAGAGCTTCCAAAGCCCTTGGAATTTCCCCAGGGACAGGAATGTGTGTATTCATGATGAGCTCCCAGCCATGTCTGAGCTGACGCTGATGAAGGAACGCAGGATGGAGGCTGATCACCAGGACTGACCATGCCACTGTAGGGTGAAGTGTTTGGGCCTCGTGCTGTCAACCTGACCTCCCTGGAGAGTTCAACCCCATGGACAGTGAGTCATCAGTCCTGCTTGAGCCATAAAACCCTGGTGAAAACTCTGGACACCAAAGCTCAGTAGAGCTTCCCTGTTGGTGATTATGTCCCTGTGCCGGGTGGTGATGGGCCCTGATCCCACAGGCCAGGCACAGAAGCTCTGCATTTGGGACCCTCCCTGACCTCACCTGATGTATTTCATTTGGAGGGTTCAGATTGGTATCAATTATAATACAGCTGTATTAGTAACCACAGCACTTTCATCTGTTGTGTGGGTGGTTCCAGCAGGAGATGTAGCTGGAGGGGGTCTCAGAAACCTCTGAATCTGTAACCAGTCAGAAGTGTGGATGGCCTGAACACACACGTAGTAGTAAAGTGGGGGCGGCCTTACTGAGGTCCATCCACGTCCGTAACCTGCGGGGTCTGCTCTAGCTCCAGGTACTTAGCAGCAGGACTGTACTGAAGTCTGCCTAGGACTCTGTCTCCTCCTCTGCTGAACATAATGTTTGCAGCTCCCACCCAGCATTCTGCCCTTATGGAAATACAGAAGAAGCATTCTCAAAAGCATCCCTGTTCTACACAAACTCAAGAGTGACATGTGGTAGGCAGCCTCTAAGATGGTCCTCGGTGGTTCTGTCTCACGTTCCTTACACTCCCAGGTGATGCTCTGCTGTGGCATGTGCTGGACGCAAAAGCATTTATGGATGGAATCCAGCAGGAGAGATGACATCCACAGTGTGAGCTGGAACCACAGGAGGGTGTGGAGAGGATCCAGGGGGAGTGATGGCATCTGCATCTGGACCCACTGGAGTGTGTGCACAGGACCCTGTAGGGTGATGGCTGAACCCACTGGAGTGTGTGCACAGGACCCTGCAGGGGTGATGGCACCCAGAGTCTGAAATGAACCCTCTGGAGTGTGTGCACAGGACCCTGCAGGGGTGATGGCATCTGCATCTGAACCCATTGGAGTGTGTGCCCAGGAGTCTGCGGGGTGATGGCTGAACCCACTGGAGTGTGTGCACAGGACCCTGCAGAGGTGATGGCTG
>NW_026652288.1:1403476-1436234 GCF_009828535.3 Hylobates moloch | reverse complement strand
TGCAGGGGCGATGGCATATGGAGTTTCAGCTGGACCTACTCGAGTGTGTGGATAGAATCTTGCAGGAGAGACAACACGTAGAATGTAAACTGGACTGAGTGGAGTGTATGGAGAGGATCCTGCAGGGGAGATGGCGTGTGCAGTGGGAACCGGACCCACTGGAATCTTTGGGTAGGACCCAAACTCAACCACTGCAGTGTAGTGGTGTAGACAGGATCTTTCAGGAGAGATGGCATCTGCAGTGTGAACCAAACCCACTCAAGTGTGTGAATAGCATCTCGCAGGAGAGATGGCATCTGCAGGGTGATCTGGACTGCCTCGAGTGTGCGGGCAGGATCCTGCAAGAGTGATGGCATGTGGAGTGAGAACTGCATCCACAAGACTGTGTGGACAGCATCCTTCAGGAGTGATGACGTCTGCTGTGTGAAGTGGAGCACTGGGGTGTGTGGGTAGGGTCCTGCAGGAGAGACGGCAACTGGAGTGTGAACTGGAACCACTGTTGTGCCCGGAGAGGATCCTGCAGAGAGAAGGCATCTGCAGTGCTAACTGGGCCACCGGGGCGTGTAGCTAGAATCCTGCTGGAGTAATGGCTTCTGGACTGTGAGCTGGGCCCACTAAAGTGTGTGTATAGGATCCTGCAAAAGTGATAGCCTCTGGAGTGTGAATGGGACCCACTGAGGTGTGTGGATAGGGTACCGCAGGGGTGATGGTGTCTGCAGTGTGAGCTGCAGCCATGGGGCATGTGGATAGGATTCTGCAAAGAGACAGCATCTGTGGTGTGAATGGCACCGGTGGAATGTGTAGAGAGGATCCTGCAGAAGTGATGTCCTCCAGAGTGTGAACTGGACCCATTGGAGGGTGTGGACATCATCCTGCAGCAGAGATGGCATCTGGAGTGTGAATGGCACCACTGGAGTGTGTGGATAGGAGACCGCAGGAGAGAGCACATGTAGAGCGTGAACTGGACCCACTGGAGTGTGTAGACAGGATTCTGTAGAGGATATGGCATCCGGAGTGTTAAATGCACCACTAGCGTGTGTGGATAGAATCCTGCGTAAGTTATGGCATCTACAGTGTGAACTGGAGTCACTGGAGTGTGTGAATAGGATCTTGCAGGAGAGGTGGCGTCTACAATGTGAACTGAACCCCTGGAGTGTGTACATAAGACCCTACAGGAGAGATGACATCTGGAGACTGAAGTATGGGGAGAGAACCCTGTAGGAGAGATGGCATCTGCAGTGTGAACTGGACCCACTTGTGTGTGGATAGGATCTTGCAGGAGAGATGTTGTCTGCAGTGTGAGCTGGGCCCACTGGAGCGTGTGGATAGGGTCCTGCAGGAGAAATGGCATCTGGAGTGTGAGCTGCATCCACTGTAGAGGGTGGATAAAATCCTGCAGGAAAGATGGCATCTGGAATGTCAGCAGGACCCACCGACCTCTGAGGATGCAGCCTGCGGTGTGATGCGGGCCCAGTTCCAAGGCTAGCTTAGGTTTTACCCTGGCTTCTGTGTTGTGCTCTCATTCTCTTCCTCTTTCTTCTAATACCTGCTCTGGGAGGCATCAGGCCATGTCCGGTGTGCAGGCCATGAAGACCCACATGGCAAGGAACTGGAACCCCCTGCCAGCAGCCTCGGGAGTCCAGTCCTTAGATGGTGCCCTGTGGCCAGCAATGCACCTGTGACCTCCGGGCTATGTCTCGTGGTAGTTGCTTTTGTGTTTTAACATAGCAACAGAAAACTAGCCTATTACCCACCAATCCCATTCCAGGCTGCCTTCAAACGCAGCTCAGGCTAGAACACCAGCACGGGGACACAGCTGAGACTCGGGGTTTGCGACGGGAACATGCCCATGCTGTGCCTCTGAATCTGGCACCGTCACCCTGTGGCCTGGATTCAACAACTTGGCCTCACCTTCCTTATCTGTGAAATTCAGACTGGGTCCTTGTGAGATGATTGGAGAGAATGTATGAACTACGTGAGAACGCAGTTCTCACTTTAACTGTGCATATTTCACGCAGTGTCTTCCCTCCTTTCCAAAGTCTTCTGCTGTGTCTAGACACACCCGACGTTGGGGGGCAGTTCCCTGGGTCTCCTCCTAGGTCTGTCCCAGGAGGGCAGGCACTGAAGGCCGTGAGGATCCCGGGGGCTGCGCTGCGCCAAGGACTCCACACAGGACCTTTCATTCTCCCAAGGGTGCTGAGCCAGGCGGCCGGCAGAGAGCAGGTGGCTGACAGGCCCCGGGGAGCCGGACCGCCTGGGTCTAATCTTCCCGCAGAGACTCCCTTGCCGTGCGCTTTGGGGCTTGGGCCTCAGTTTCCTCAAAAGGAATGAGGGGCTTTTTTGAACGTTAAATAATTTCCTACGCGGTTGCGGGTAGGGAGAGGGAAAGAGAGGAGCGCGCCTGCGCGCCTGGAATCGTGCCCGGATCAGAGCAGGCGCTGTAAAAGTGTTACAAACAGCAAGGCGCCAACTAAAAAACCCGTAGTCCGCGGAGGCAGAAACCACGGGTAAGAGAAGTGGAGAAGCTTCGCGTAGGCCCCAGGGTCCCGCGTCCTGAGTTCCGAGCGCAGAATCAGGGGTGCCAATGCTCTCCTCCGCGCCCCCGAGCGCTCGCCTTGGCCTTGCGCGCCGCCCCACCAGGATGCGGGCGCCCGGGCCGGACGCTGGGGCCCCGGGTTCTCGCCCCGCCCCGCCCTCGGGGATTCGGAGGGGCCGGGAGGAGCCTCGCGCATGTGCACAGCTGGCGCCCCCCGCCCCTCGCGCACAGCTGGGACGTGGGCCGCGGCCGGGCGGGCGCAGTCGGGAGCCGGCCGTGGTGGCTCCGTGCGTCCGAGCGTCCGTCCGCGCCGTCGGCCATGGCCAAGCGCTCCAGGGGCCCCGCGCGCCACTGCCTGCTGGCGCTCGTGCTGTGCTGCGCCTGGGGGACGCTGGCCGTGGTGGCCCCGAAGCCGGGCGCAGGGTGTCCGAGTCGCTGCCTGTGCTTCCGCACCACCGTGCGCTGCATGCATCTGCTGCTGGAGGCCGTGCCCGCCGTGGCGCCGCAGACCTCCATCCTGTGAGTGCGGCGGGGGACGCCGGGGGCGCGGGGTCCGGGAGTTCGTGGAGATCCGGGAGCGCAAGGGTGATCGGAGGCGGGGGGCGCGGAGGGTGGAGGGGGGCATCGGGCGCGCGGGGGGCCTGGGGACTCGGGACGCAGAAGCGAACCTCCAAAGGGGGACGTGGGGGGATCGGGGCGCCGGGGCCCCATGGGCCTTTGTCCGCCCTGCCGGAGACGCCGAGGGGCGGACCAGAGCGCTGTGCGCGCGGCCTTCGTAGCCGCCTTTGTTCGGAACTTGGAATCCCCGCAGGACGGGGAAGTTGTTGGAGCCGCCGGGGGAAGCCCCGCTCGCCTCCCGCTGACCCTCCAGCTCCGTCGGCCTCCCGCTTCCCCCTGGTTCGCGGCCCCTCCTCCGCTCACCTTTCCCCGGCTGAGGACCCCTCGGTCCCCCTCCGCTCCCCGAGCGCGGCGCAGCCCCCTCCGCCCTCCCACCCCCCTCCGCCCCGTTCTTCGTCCTGTTCGCTCCCCTCCTCCGCTCCTCTTCCTCCTCCCCCCTTCCTCCTCCTCCCCCCTCCCTCCTCCTCCCCCCTCCCTCCTCCTCCCCCCTCCCTCCTCCTCCCCCGGCCTCCGCCCTCTCCCCCTCCCCCGCCCCTTGGAGCGCAGTGCCCACCCCATCCCCCCGCGCCCGGGAAGCTTCCCCAGAGGAGCCTCAGTTCCCGCAGCCGCGGCGCCCCCGCTCCCAGTGCCCCGGCATCCGCCCGGAGCGTCCTCTCCTGGGGTGTCCTGGGGGCCCCGCGCTTCTCAGGGGCTTTTCCTGCGCCCAGAGCGAGCCGGGCGGCCGGGGTTCCCGAGAGGGGCCGCGCGGTGGTCACGGAGCCTCGGGGCAGCCCGGGTCTAGACGGAGCCGGGACTCAGAGCGGGTTTCTGCCTCGGGCATTTCTCTTCTTTCGCTTCTAATCCACGCGAGCGTGTTCGCGGTTGCGCTAAACGTTTAACCGGAGGCGTTGCGTTGGGGTTGACACCCTGTGTCCCGCCTGCGGGCCTCCCCGCGCCACGGTCTCCACAGCAGGAATCCCCATCCCTCCGCGCCGCGGCTCCAGGTACCGAGATGCCGCCAGAGTTCGCTGCAGGCCTCCTGTGTTCTGAAGCGACTCGGATTCCACATTTTCGGAATCTGTGAACGCGGGCTGCGTTTCAGGCGCCGACTCTAATTTAGTCCTGTAGCGACTTCTCCGCATGCCAAAAATAGTTTTCACGTTTCCAAGCTGAGCCAGAGGACTTTTTGGCACCACCAAAGAGTCTGCAAAAGTTGTAAAAAAAAATTGAGTGAACAATTCAGGAAGTGGACGGCCAGGGCGCTTACCTCCGAAACAAAGTGCTGGGACAGACCGCGGCTCCCAGGGGTCGCCGGGTTTGCAGGCCGCTTCCTGGAGGGGCCGGGCGGGAGGGCGAGTTCCTCTCCGCCTGGGAAGTTGTTCCTCCGGAGAGAGACCAAGGCTTTCTTTCCAGAGCCCGTGAATGGTCAGCCCAGGCCGGACGACTCGGGGGCATCTCACTCAACAGCAGTGGACTTTCAGAATGGAGCCGGGTGAGGTTTCCCTGCGTCTGGATAACGTAATTCTTGCTGAGCCAGTGGAAAAATGGGACCTCAAAGGTTTTTCACGTCTGGTCAGTTTCATAAAGCTTGCGGTATGCTTTGCCCCGGAATATTAATTGCTCGTTGAAAATAACATTTTAAAATAAGTGTCGTAGAAGACACATGGGGTCCTCTGCCCCGCTTGGCACGGTGTGCTAGTCCACAAACACCTCACCGAGTTTGAAAAAGGAGCTGAGAGTAGACGGTGACATCATCGTCAACTCGCACAGCACTTCCTCAAAGGGTTCATTTGCATCCATTTCTTATATTTTCAGGGGTTTTTGCAGTCTTCAGTGATACTTTGAAATGTCGCCGTTGAGTCACGTTGATTCTGGGAGGCAGGTAGACTGGTAGCTGTTAAGTTGATCGAATCCCTTATAGAACTAAATACTTTCCTGGAGAAATGAACATACCCATTTTATGGCAGTGGAAACAGAAGCTCTGGGAGCGAAGCGCAGCTCCTGACGCTATTCTGTGGCCGAGAGGAGGAGGGTAGCGCTGGTGGCCAGAATGGAGTTCTGGCTGGATGCATTCCAGCCGGGTGATTTTTGGCAAGTCCCGTGTCCCCTGGGAGGACGTGAGGGTGTAGCTGTGCCGACCTAGGCACAGTGGACAGGTGTCATGAGTGAGCGCTAGCGAGCGCAGCCTGGGGAGGCAGGGACCGAGGGAAGAGGGAGAACTGTTCTGCGGGGACATCTTGTTGGGGGGTCTCTGGGAGCATGGTCTGGTAGGCTGTTGCTTGAGATGACACAGTTATACATGATACATGCTACACGTGAAGCAACATTTCATGTCCACTTTCAGCTTTCTCCCAGGACTGTGCTCTCATGTATATGTGATTATTTTCTATTAAAATTTTTTGGTAGAAATTGGGAACATACTATATATGAAAATTAAAAAACCTGCCCCAAAGGTAGTTGGCCTATCCAACCATCACACCGTCCCTTTGCTTTTAACAGACTCACCTCCATCCCAGCCCCCCACAAGATTAACTCAGAGCCATTGGAAAACATCTTATTGCTCCTTCCCCTCGAATGCTCCAGGAGTGTTTAAGCGGGTCTGATACTGGATTGTTTGATTTGCGGCTTGGGGGCTTTGGAAAACAGTGGAATAAGCACACCCATCACTCAGTTTGGATCGACCTTTGAGCTCCCTCAGCTGCAAGTGTGAAGGGAACCCTGTGCTGCTTGGTCGGGGGTTTCCTTGCTGCTGGGTCTCCTGCAGAGCGCCTCCCCGCCGGAGGCCTTACTTAGTTCAGCTGTGTAGAAATGGTTGGTTTTTGAATACAGTATCATTCTGTATCCAACACAATAGAAGTTCATCACAATGGTAGTTCAAAGCTAGTATTAAAGTATGCCGTTGTACGCCCCTTCCTTTCCTCCTCTCAACCCCAGCCTTTTTGGGGAGGTCACATTTGAAACATTCTTCATCGCGGTCGCGCCGCTAGGGTGCTGGCTGGACACACTGAAGCTAGGCCCTCCACGCCCTCCTCCTGTCCTGCCTTCCTCTCTTCCCTGGAGCCGCCACCTTTGAGGCTATGGCCATGGACTGATCAAAACAAACATCCTCACCACAGTCCAGGCCGCTGCAAAGCCATGAGTTGTCCCAATCTGCAGTTCTGTGACAGAAACCCTGACATTGGAGGGGTCTGGGCATGTGGAGCTTGGGGTGGGCTCAGGGAGGTCGCACTGCAGAGAAACCACAGGCAGGCGCCATGGCAGGCGGGGCGGGGCCTCCTCTCCTGCAGGACAGCTGCTCCTCATTCTCAGCTTTTCTCACCATCTGCTGGGTGTTAGGCCCGCGCCGTGTGCTCTGTGTTGGGCCACCCACAGAAAACGAGACCCGAATCTTGCCCTCATGGAATCCCCAGTCCAGCGGGGCCCCCAGGGAGTCAGGGGGCTTCCTGGGAGTGGTAAGATGACCCCAGGCGTGTGCAGTCCTGGTGGGACGGGGGATGGGGAGAGGGCGCAGAGTGCTTGGGACCCTGCACTCTTGGTGGTCTGGATGAGTGGATGCCCGCCTCCCAGCCTGTGGCCACACTAGCAGGAGGTTCTGGTGTGGCTGCTCCGTGGGCCTCCACCCGCCTGCAGGCCCCCCAGGCCCTCTGGGGCTCATAGTCCATAGGTGGGAGTGGGTGTTTGGGCCTTTTAACTGACTTCCTGTGTCTAGGAGACTGCGTCCCCTGCGTCACATCGGTCCCTGCGTCACATCGGTCCCGACGTTGATCCTTGGAGCTTCCCTGACCTCCCTTGGAGAATTGACTGCCTTTCGGAGGAGGACCTCTCCTCCTCACACGCAGAGGTCACAGGGTGTTTGTTGCCTGGCACTCAGCCGGCTGGCTGGTGCTGCAGAGGGGCCCGCCTGCCAGGGACTCCCTGGCTGTCCACCCTCAGCACTTTCCATACCCTCCTCCCCCTCTGCATCCTCCTGCTCCCGGGAAGTTCCCTGACATCTGACTGCGTCTTCTGGGAGCACCCGCAGCCCCGGGACGCCAGGCCTCTCCTCCTTTGGGCAGGAGACTGCAGTGGTCCCGGGTGTGAGCGGGAGCCTGGGGCTTCTCCGCCCTGTGCGGGATGTGTGGATGCGTCTGCTGGGACGGTCCTGCGGGTGCTCGTGTCAGTGTTTGCCTTCCATAGAACAGATGATGACTTTCATGTTTGTTGGACAACAGAGTCAAAGACTTTATTATTGCCACGCAAATACATTTGAAAAGTACCATAGAGATACTTAAAACATATTTAGATGTTGATAATTTATCTTTGCAAGGTGGTGGGCGGCCAAACATTTTCTCAGTGTGGGAGCCTGGGAGGTGGTTGATCTTCAGAGCTCTCTGTGTTCTGTGGCCAGAAGAGGAAAATCTTCAGTGTTCAAAATAAGCTTAGAGAGGGCCCATCCCCAAGACAGTGTGCGTTGGGACCTTTCCCGGGACGTCCAGTTTGCCATCCAGGGAGTATGTGAGACCCTTAGGCTCTCAACATGACTTTAACCTTTAAAAACTAGTATGTGAGTGAGTGAGTGCCGCGTGTCTGGAAAGTGCTTTCTCTTGTTAGGAAGTCAGAGTAATTGAGCTCTTCTTCTGTTGTTAGAACTTGCCTCCCTCCTCTGTGTTTTTTCATATGTCAAGGAAATAGTTGTAAAAAGAAAGCATATCCTTCTCCATGACTCTGAATCCAGGGGCAGCTCCAGCTTCAAGCGTGGCTCGATCCAGGGTCGACATGCTGTGATATTCTATGGTTTTCTCCCCTGGATGGGTGACTTGGCTTGCTTCTCTGTTGTTCTGACTCAGTTTCCCTAGTTGCTGATGATTGGCAGCTGTATAGTGTTCCCTTCCGACAGAGCTAAGTCCGGTGGAAAGAGAATGCGTGACTCGGTGCACAAGCAGAAGTTTGGGGAATTGTCTTAATGGACCAGATGGTCTGTGTGGCATGCCAGTTTTCAAGACGTCCGTGAGTGGACAGGAGGCCTTGCCACGGGGTCTGGAGTGCATGACCACCTTCTGGGGCCCCTTACCTGGGGTAAAACTTGGGCCTTTTTAAGGGAAGTGGGTGTCGCATTGTCCGGGCAGGAGCCTCCGTGGCACAGATCCAGGGTTCAAAATTAAATATGTAAACAGAAACAAAGACAAAATTCCAGTCTGCAGGGCACATCTCCTCATGAATCTCAAAGCTAGGTGAGGGTTGGAAGATCGGGCTGGGTGCGGTGGCTCATGGCTGTAATCCCAGCACTTTGGGAGGCCAAGGCGGGCAGATTGCCTGAGCTCAGGAGTTCGAAACCAGCCTGAGCTACATGGCGAAACCCTTTCTCTACCAGAAATACAATTAGCTGGGCCTGGTGGTGCACACCTGTGGTCACAGCTACTCGGGAGGCTGAGGCATGAGAATCGCTTGAAGCCTGGGAGGCGGAGGTTGTAGTGAGATGGGATCACGCCACTGCACTGCAGCCTGGGTGACAGAGCGAGACCTAGTCTCAAAAAAAAAAAAAGTTTGAAGATCAACTTGCATTATGCTGATTCCCACTGGCTTATTATGAGATAAATACCTTTCTGACTGGAGAATCCAAGTGTTTTTCCTTTGCACTTGACAGTAAGAAGCTAAAATAGATGCAGATGCATGAAGTCCTGCCAGGCCCACAGCAGAGCTCTGGGCGGGGAACTCAGGGCTGGGGATCCGGCCATCTCTCAGGAGTACAGAGATCTTCCCTGCTTCTACTCAGCGTCCAGCTGAGAAGCTGATGCTGGCCTCTGGTCTTTAGTGACCAACATGTGAGCTCTCTCGTGCTTCCCAATGCCCAGGTGTACTAATTATTTTAATAGTGATAGTTCCATATGCTTTTGGGGTTCAGAAGAAAATGTGATTTATTTAAAAGTACCTTTTTTGAGGGAATTCCATTTAAGAGAAGACAAACTTTACCATGTTTGATGCTTAAATAGCCGATCAGGACATTTTATATGTTAGTGGGCCAGTAGCTCCCCAGGATCAAGGCTGGATGGTTGAATTGTTAAACTCTGCGTGCTGCCGGCCCACCTGCGTGTGACCGAGTGCACGCGTGTTCGTGGGTGGCTGCATGCTTTTTTTGATGCTAAAGTAATACAACTGATTGATAGGTATTTGTCTAAATTCATAACACTAGTAATTTTTGTTTTCTTTGTTTTAAAGTTTATTTTGAAAAATAGGCATTAAGGTGGGCGTGGAGGCTCACACCTGTAATCCTAGCACTTTGGGAGGCTGAGGTGGGTGGATCACCTGAGGTCAGGAGTTCGAGACCAGCCTGCCCAACATGGCAAAACCCCATCTCTACTAAAAATACAAAAGTTAGCCAGGTGTGGTGGCTTATGCCTGTAGTTCCAGCTATCGGGAGGCTGAGGTAGGAGAATCACTTGAACTTCGGAGGCAAAAGTTACAGTGAGTTGAGATTGTGCCACTGCACTCCAGCTTGGGGGAAAGAGCAAGACTCCATCTCATAAAAAGGAAAAAAATAGGCATTATGTTTTTCCCCATCTAATTTCTCTTCAGATCCAAAAGGCCACGGCAAAATAGTAAATCTAAAAGATGTCTCAGTGGAATGATTACTCATGCAGCGTAAACTGAAGCTGGCAAAAACAAACAAAAACCATGAGTAGACCGTCCACTGTTTCGTGGGTTAGATCTCGCTGGCATAGATGCGAGATCAGTCATCACTGCTGTTTTGCTCATTGGTTTCTTTATTCTGGAGGATGTTGCTTTCCCTCCTGTTTCAAGCGAAGAGGATGGGAGACACAGACCTCCAAGGAGACTAGCCCGGAGGCCCGAGGTGAAGAATGGCAGCCATCCTCTGGGCGTCCGAGGGCCCTGTGTGTTCTGGCGTCTTGTTTACTCCAGATCTCACTGCCTCCTGCGTCATCTGCCCGTGGAAAGCAGGGTTCATGCCCTGCTCCTGTCCAGATGCCCGGCACGTCTGAGCAGCCCGGAGCACCAGGGCTGGGTGTTTACGGGAAGGCAGGCTGCGGTCAGCCCCACACCCTCCGTCCTACCGGGCTGTTGCGTGCCGAGCCCTGCAGAGCTCTGGAGGCCTTAGGAGGAGACTGCGGGAGCATCTGTCTTTTGTGCTACAGTTAAATCAGAAGGAGAAGCTTGACCAGTGACTGTAACCTGATTTGACCTTTGTCCACATGAGGTAACAAAACCCTTATCAGACATAATTGACATTTTAAAAGGGCACATACTTAAAGTAGGCTTGCTAAGTTTTGACGTCCACCTCCAGGGTGCAAGTAATCCTCCTGCCTTAGCCTCCTACTTTTAGCTACTCCTGAGTAGCTGGGACTATAGGCACGTGCCCCCATGCCTGGATTTTTTTTTAAATTTATTTTTAATTTTTTATTTTGTAGAGATGGGGTCTTGCTATTTGCCCAGGCTGGTCTTCAACTCCTAGCTTTAAGCATTCCTCCCACCTTGGCCTCTTAAAGCCCTGGGATTACAGGTGTAAGCCATTATGGCTGGCTTGTAATCAGTGATCTTTGATGTTACTACTGTAATTGTTTTGGGGTATTATAAACCACACCCATGTAAGACTACAAACTTAATCTAAATGTTGTATGTGTTCTGACTGTCCACTGACTGGCCATCCCTCCATCTCTTTTCCCTTTCCAGGCCTTATTCCCTGAGACACAGCAGTATTGAAATCAGGCCCATTGATAACCCTACAGTGGCCTTTCAGTGTACTAGTGAAAGGAAGAGTTGCATGTCCCTTACTTTAAATCAAAAGCTAGAAATGATTAAGCTTACTGAGGAAGGCATGTCGAAAGTTGAGATAAGTCGAAAGCTAGGTCTCTTGCATCAGTTAGTTTATGGAGGAAGTTTTAGTGGTTTGGGAAGAAGAGAAAACCAGCCACAACATTCCGCTCAGCCAAAGTTTGATCCAGAGCAAGGCCCTAACTCTCTTCATTTCTGTAAAGGCAGAGAGATAAGGAAGCTGCAGAAAGAAAGTTTGGAGCCAGCAGAGATTGGTTCATGGGGTTTAAGGAAAGAAGCCAACTGCATAAGATAAAAGTGCAAGGTGAAGCAGCAAATGCTGATGGAGAAGCTGCAGCAAGTTCTCCAGAAGTTCCAGCTAGTATCAGTGATTAAGGTGGCCACACTCAACAACAGATTTTTAATGTGGACAAAGCAGCCTTCTATGGGAAGAAGATGCCATCTAGGACTTTCATAGCTGGAGAAGAGAAGTCATTGCCTAGCTTCAAAGGACAGGGTGACACTCTTGGTAGGAGCTAATGCAGCTGGTGACTTAAAACTGAAGCCAGTGCTCATTTACCATTCCCCAACTCTAGGGTCTTAAGGACCATGCCAAATCTACTGTGTTTCTGCTGTACCAATGGAAAAACAAGGCCTGGAGGACAGCATATTTGTTTGCTGCATGGTTCTCTGAATATTGTAAGCTCACTGTTGAGACCTACTGCTCAGAAAAAAAGATTATTTTCAAAATACTGCTGCTCGTTTACAATGCATCTCATCACCCAAGAGATCTGATGGAGAATGCAAGGGGATTAATGTTGTTTTCATGGCTGCTAACACAAAACATCTATTCTGCAGCCCATGAATTAAGGACTAATTTTGACTTTCAAGTCTTATTATTTAGTAAATTCATTCCATAATACTATAACTGCTATAGATAGCGATTTCTCTGATTAAACTGGGCAAAGTCGATTAAAAACCTTCTGGAAAGGAGTCATTATTCTAGACGCCATTAAGAATATTTTTGATTCATGGGGGGGTCAAAACATCAACACGTACAGGAGTTTGGAAGAAGTTAATTCCAACCCTCATGGATGACTTTGAGGGGTTCAAAGACTTCGTGGAGAAAGTCACTGCAGACATGGTGGAAATAGCAAGAGAGCTAGAATTAGAAATGGAGTCTGAAGATATGAGAGAATTGCTACAACTTCATGATAAACTAGAACAGATGGGGAGTTGTGTCTACGGATGAGCATAAAAAGTGGCTTCTAGAGATGAATTCTACTCCTGGTGAAGATGCTGTAAACATTGTTGAAATGACAACACAGGATCTAGAATATTCCCTAAACCTAGTGGATAAAGCAGTAGCAGGGTTTGACTCCAATTTTTATAGGATAGGCAAATGTGAGCCTTTATTTTTATTTATTTATTTATTTAGAGATGGAGTCTCACTCTGTTGCCAGGCTGGAGTGCAGTGGCACAATCTTGCCTCACTGCAACCTCTGCCTCCCAGGTTCAAGCGATTTTCCTGCCTCAGCCTCCCGAGTAGCTGAGATTACAGCCACGTGCCACCACGCCCAGCTAATTTTTGTATTTTTAGTAGAGACGGGGTTTCACCATGTTGGCCAGAATGGTCTCGGTCTCTTGACCTCGTGATCCGCCCGCCTGGGCCTCCCAAGGTGCTGGGATTACAGGTGTGAGCCACCATGCCTGGCCGATTGACTTCAATTTTGAAAGAAGTTCTACTGCGGATAAAAAGCTATGAAACAGCATCACATACTACAGAGAAACCTTTTGGGAAAGGAAGAGCCAATAGATATGGCAAACATCCTTGGTGTCTTATTTTCAGAAATTGCCGCAGCTACCCCAACCTTCAGCAGCCGCCACCCTGATCCGTCGGCAGCCGCAACATCAAAGCATGTTCTCTGCCAGCCAAAGGAAGAAAACTCTCTGAAGGCCCACGTGTTTTATAAAATTTTTTTAGCAATAAAATATTTTTAAAATAAAGTGTGTGTAGTTTTTAGAGGTAACGCTACTGCATAATCAGCTATATTATAGTGAAAATAGAACTTTTATATGTACTGGGAGACCAAAACATTCATGTGAATAACTTTTTTGCAATTTTTAACTTATTTCAGTGATCTGGGCCCAAACCTGAAATATCCGCGTGGTATATTCTCTCTGGCCCCAATTTTTGTGATATTGTTGTCCTACATTTTATTTGTACACATGTTATAAACGCCACACTGTACTTCTATTATTTCACTTAAGCTGTCAGTTATCTTTTTAGAGATTTAAATAAACTGAGACATGTTTTTGTTCTTTCCAGTGTTGCTTATTCCTCTGCGTAGGTTCATATTTCAGTCCTTTTACTTCAAGAGATCTAAACAAATGTCTCGTAGTGCAGCTCTGTTGGTAATTGATTCCTTAGGTTTTGGATGTTTAAAAAGTGTTTTACTTTGCCTTAATTTTTGAATGATATTTTGCTGAGTAATATTCTGAGTTGGTGCTTTTCTCTGACACTGCTTTTTTTTTTTTTTTTTTGGACATTTGACACAGAATCTTGCTCTGTTGCCCAAGGTGGAGTACAGTGGCACCATCTCAGCTCACTGCAGCCTCCGCCTCCCGGGTTCAAGCGATTCTCCTGCCGCAGCCTCCTCAGTAGCTGGGATTACAGGCGTGCACCACCACACCTGGCTAATTTTTGTATTTTTAGTAGAAATGGGATTTCACCATGTTGGCCATGCTGGTCTCGAACTCCTGACTACAGGTGATCCACCCGCCTCAGCCTCCCAAAGTGCTGGGATTATAGGCGCGAGCCACCGCGCCCAGCCGACACCGCTTTAAAAATGTCCTCTCACATTGTTTCCCATGAGGAATCTACTGACACCCATATCATGTCAGTAGAACATCTGTGTGTTTCTGGCTGCTGCTAAGATTTTCTCCTCATCCCTGGTGTTGAGCAATTGGATTATGATATTCCTTGGTGTGGTTTTCTCTGTGTTTTTTGTGCTTGGGTTTTTTAATTTTGATTTTTTTATTTAATTTTATTTTTAGATTTTTGGACCTGTGGTTTACAGATTTCTTCAAATTTGGAAAATCTGGGGGTGTTTCATCTTCAGATATGTTTTCTGTCCCCATCTTTGTCTCCTCTTTGAAGATTCCAGTTATAGGTGTATTAGGCCACAGCTCTCTCATCCATTGCTTAATTTTTTGTTACTGTGTCTTTTTCCGTATGTGTTTCATTTTGGGTGGTTTGTATTTTTTGTCTTGAAAGTAACAAGTCTTTCTTTCTCAATGTCTAATTTGCTGTTAATTCTATGTATTTTTCAAATCAGACATTGTGATTTTCATCTCTAGAAAATGCGGGTATTAAAAACAAACCTTCCATGACTACTTGATGTTTTGAACTTGTGGAATAAATATAATTTTAATAATCTGCTAACTCTAACATCTGTGGCAGCTCTGGGTTGGTTTTAATTGAATAATGTAATCTTCTCAATAGGGATTGTAATATCCTTCCTTTCATGCCATATCATTTTTTTTTTAGCAGATTCCGGACAATGGAATTTCACTTTGGTGAGCACTGGATGTTTTTGTTTTCTTGTAATTATCCTTGACCTTTGTACTTGGTGCAGTTATATGGAAACAGTTTGGTTCTTTAAGGTCTTGCTTTTAAGATTTGTTGGGCAGGATTGGAGCAGTGCTTTACCTACGGCTCATCGTTTTCAACAACTGAGGCAAGGCCCTTCCATGTCCCATACCACCTGCCTGTGAATCATGAGGTTTTCAGTCTGGCTGATGAGAACGGCCCTGCTCAGGTCTGGCCCGGTGTGTGTGTGTGTGTGGCCCTGTGATCCCTACTCCATTTGGGTGGCTCTTTTCTGGCCACGGGCAGTTTGTACGGCTCAGGGCTCGCCTCAGTGCTGGACGCTTTGCAGGCCGCTGGGCCTTTTCTCTCCCTATCCCGGGAGGGCTCAGGCATCCCATCTCTGTCCTGCCAGGTCTGCCTCCTGGCCTGCCCGGGCTCTCCGCGTTGTCTTCTCTCTTAGGCAATGAGCTGGGGCCGTTTTCTGCTCGCTACATCTGTTTTCCATCACGCGGATCAGTGCTTTGTTGGCTGATGCCCAGTAACTTGAAAACAGTTGCTTCATAGATTTTGTCAGGTTTTTGGTTTTTGGTTGTTTCAGACAGAAGAGAAAGTCTTGCCCCTATAATCCCATCTTGTTCTGAAGCAGACATCTCTGAATCCTTCTGCAAGCAGGTGTGGCAAAGTAAATAACCTCATAAAGCGATGACCACATTCACATTCCCAAGCTCAAATTTAAGAAAAGATGAAAATGACTCAATCCTGGTGTTCTCCATCTGTCTTTGGAATGCTGCTGCCTTAGTCAGGGCCATTCAACTTTAGTTGGTGTCCTGAACAATGGCAGAACCTCAGTGCATTAAAACAATGTGGGTTCCTGCCCCACTCACACAAAACTCCGTGCAAATGTTCTTGGCTGGGCAGCTCTTCATTGGAGGTTCAGCTCTAAGCTGTGGGATAGCTGCGTGTTTTGTGCCTGAGCTCTGTGGGATGTGTCAGACCAATCTGTCTACATTTCGTCTGTGGCTGCCCACTTCTGGCAGAGGCAGAGGTGAGTCGTTGTCACAAGCCAAGCTGTTTAGTCTGGCTTGGTAAGAACATGTTTGCTCTAACATTGACCCAAGGATCCCAGCTGTGCCCCGCCTGAAGCTCCACCATCATCCGTCCCTGGCCTCGAAGCTGTCACGGAAGGGGAGAGAGGAGGTTATGTGAAGGCTCACAGCTCCCACCTGCTCGGAGCTGACGCGCTGTTTCTGCTCCCAGCGCACTGGAGAGACGGCACATGGCTCAACCCAGATGCAAGGGTGCTGGGATGCGGAGGTCAGCTGCATGTCCAGGAGGTCAGCTGCGTGTCCAGGAAGCCCAGATGCAAGGGTGCTGGGATGCGGAGGTCAGCTGCGTGTCCAGGAAGCGGAAATGGACCGTGAGCTTATCAGTTTTTGCCATCGCTGTTCTGGAGTTTAATAGCACGCAATTATTGCTCTCTCTCTTAAAACTTCCTCTCGCTAGTTCATTTGTGTGTGTGTGTGTGTGTGTGTGTGTGTGTGCGCGCGCACGCTCTCCTCAACAGTGTTCTGTTGACATGGATGGAGCAGCTCTGCCTGCTTATCACTTTTCAGAGAGGTCTGTGATGTTGATACTCCCTTTCCTTGCTTCTGTGTTCTGGGACTTACTGTGATTTTACCACCTCCCAACCCAGCTTCTAATGTGGGTTGTAGCAACTACTACCACAGATAGTTTTAAAACTCTGTCCTTCCTCTTCTAACAGGAAGCATTTTGTTATCATTTGGGGATTAAAGGCAGTTTGTTTACGCATCATGGCCCAGTGTGATTATTGTGCTAAGGGTAGGATGGTTTCAGCGACTGGAACCAGAGGTCACAGCCGGATTGCTTGTAATCTAGTTGCTTAACTGAAGACTTTTCTCTAAGGGATGGGACAGATTTGGGTTTGACCTCATGTGTGCCCTGGGTAATTAGAGAAGTAATGGGTCACCAGTGGAGGCTTAGAAGGAAGCCAGCAGGAATCCCGAATTCTCAGCCTGGATCATTGGTTTCTGGGGAGCAGGGGTTGGATGTTTAAGTGGTTTTACTCAGATATAAACCATGCCTCCTCCCCTGCCTGTGGCTGGGCCACCCGCCATACCCTGAGCCTGCCCGCGGTGCTGCCCTCTAGCCAAGGAGCCCCGGCTCTTCCTGTTTACTTAGCGCAATTCTAAAGTTGTGTATGAATTTGTAAGAGCTTTGGAAATTTGCCCCACTGCCTTCTCTCCCAGGACCCCTAAACTGCCCATCCATGTTCGTTCACCTCTTGTAGGTGTGGAGTTTGGTTAGGCACACGGGGGTATAATCTGCCGGTCTGCAGCTTTTTCTCCGCAAGCTGTAAGCTAAGAATTATGATGCCTGCTCTTTTACCCACTAATTGCACCATCCAGCTTTCTTTTACAACATATTTTAAAAATATTTTTATGCAAGTTAAACATGTTCATGTTAGAAAAATTTAAAAATAAAGAGGAACAAAATGAAACAAATTACATTGCTGTTATTCGAGAGAAACGTTAGTTGGGCATTCAGGCGTGTGTGGTGCGTAGCAGTATTTGTCTGTCTACCTGTTAATATTTATCTGTCATGTATCTATTTTCAAAAATTGGGTCATGATACATGTTCTGCTCTATAATGCACTTTGTATGGTTTTAAAATCTGGGAATATATTATGGTTGTGTGTCTGTTCAATAATTAGAGGCCTCCATCGTCGTTAATGACCACACAGTATTTGTTTGAAATGGCCGAATTTGCCCAACAGAATTCTTATTGTGGGTCATTTCTTTGTTTCTGCTTTTCTGCTCCTGGAAACAATATTTCCAAGATGTGACTGCATTTTTGTGTGTCTGTCTAGATCGTTTTTAGGGCATGGTTCTGTAGAAATCTTTTTTAAAAAAATTTCGGTAGATTTTTGGGGAGCAGGTGGTGTTTGGTTACATGAATAAGTTCTTCAGTGGTGAATTCTGAGATTTGGGTGCACCCATCACCCGAGCGGGGTACACTGTGTCCAATGTGTAGACTTTTATCCCTCACCCCCTCCCCACCCTGCTGTAGAATCCTTCTGGGAGGTTTTGATCTGCACCAGGGACCGTGGTTGGCCTACGGTGGGCTTTCCCTGCTGTTTTCTTCCTGGCCCCTGTTCATATTTTCCCGCGGATGGATGTTCTCTGTAGCTGAGCAGTGGTGACTGACTTACCGCAGGACTAATACAGAATGCACCTTCCGAGGGGAGCCTGTAACGGGTCAGGAGGGAGGGCTGAGGGGAGGGTCAGGGGCCGAAGGCACCGTCTCTGACCCCGGGACGGTGGAAATACAACCTGTGTGAGTGCTCACGTTTCCTCGCTGAGTAACTGCATTTTGATTCTTACAATTTGTTTTTTCTCCAAATGGTTTGATTTTCGGTATGCCCTGAGAGCCACACCATCTAGCGTTTGTGCCTGTCATGTGTGTTTATTTGCCAGCTCTGTCTTTATCCCAGGTTCTGACAGTTCTGACACTTCGCGCCGTGTGGCTTGTCCGTCTTGTTTGGTCTCTGCCTCAGTCAGCTGTTCTTACCAGACCCATAGTCACAGTGGAACGTGCACACTGGGCCCTGCACTGGGAGGAGCTCACAGAGCAGCCAACCCAGCACTGTGCCTGCTGTTCCCCGGGGCAGAGCCTGGTTAGCCGTGGTGGTCCTGTTCTGCAGAGCCCCGGAAGGCTGAAGAAAAGAGTGCTCGGCCTGTCTCGCTTCTAGAGGACTCACAGGGCTGTATCTCTGGCCACAAAAGTTTTTTCAAATCCTCCTGTTTCGCATGCATTCCTGTTGAAGGACACTTTGTTTCTGTACATTGTTGATTCATTGACATTGTTAACGAGCTGTGGCCATGAACCCTGTCCCCACTCCTGCGTGGAGCTTCACCACACCTGTTCCTTGTGAGGACAGCACAGACAGAATGGCAGCACTGTGCTTTGGGGCTGTTTTAAATGGCAAAATCACCAACAAAAGCACAAAAAGTGTGAAATGCGTGGCCCTGAATAGACCTTGAAGAAGACCCTGTTTACGGCGGAGAGTGGGAACCAGAGGGCCGCTGTCAGCTTCGCCAGCTCAGCTGTGGACCTGGGTATCAGGTGCTCCGATTTTTCCCCATTCCGCGCCTATCCACAGATAATGGCAGAGGTGCCCCAGGTACTGATTTTCGAGGTGAGGTCACGAATTTGGAATCTGCAAATAATGCGGAGGGACTGTATTCTCCGGCTGGTAGCTTCTAGAGAGAGGCTCTGTGCTGAAGGCCCAGGGACCCTGCCAGCAGGTGCCCTTGCCGTGTGACCGCCTTAAGCGAAACCTGCCTGGGAATCTGTGCTGCAGGGTTTACATTAGTCGTTAAGAACAGGACAGTTGGCTGGGTGCAGTGGCTCACACTTGTAATCCCAGCACTTTGGGAGACTGAGGCAGATGGATCTCTTGAGCTCAGGATTTAGAGACCAGCCTGGGCAAAATGGCAAGACCCGTCTCTACAAAAAATACAAAAATTAGCTGGACATGGTGGTATACGCCTGTAGTCCTGGCTACTCACTTGGAGGCTGAGGCAGGAAGATTACTTGAGCCTCGGAGGTTAAGGCTGCAGTGAGCTGTGATTGCACCACTGCACTCAAGCCTGGGCAATAGAGCCAGACCCTGTCTCAAAGAAAAGAGAACAAAAAAAGGGACAGGACAGTCTTGTGCAGGATAGCACAAGACAGTGAACAGTTAGCAGTCCCTAACTAATCTTCTTTAGGGGAGAAAATATCTTGTCTTTCAGGCTAGATCAACTCTAAAGTTGTTATATTTAATTATCCTATTAGGAAGTCAGAAAGAACATGCCACGTGGAGGCCTCGTCGGCGGGTGCTGGGGATGGAGATGAACTCAGCTGGCTCTGGGTGCTTGACTCACAGGGGGTCTGGTGGGCAGGGGGTTGGACTCCACTGACCTGTGGTGTGACACAGTGGAGACTGTTCTTGAGAGGGATGGGAAGGCTGCCTAATTGAGGGCTGAGGAAAAATGCACCTGCATGGTGGAGCCGGCAGCAGGTGCAGGGCATGTGCCAGCCTTGAGCTGGGGTCCTACTCTGTGCTTTCCACATGTGCTCCCTCGAGGACGTGACCACACCCCTTGAAGCCTCGACTTCCCCATCTGTAGGGGTCCTGAGGAGTAAGGAAGGGTGTGCGTGCAAACCTCCTAGCACACAGCCAAGCACAGTAGATGCTCCTGCAATGGGTGCTGCTTACTATATTCCGGCTTGCATGGAATCCTGCACATTTAAGTGCGATAAACTGAAATACAAGGCCAAAGAAGTCGGAAGGAGGGGCAGCCGCTGGTTCAAGGCTCAGGAAGAGGGAGCAGGAGGGACTTGGGATGGCTGTGACGGGGCGGTGGCGGTTCTCCGGGTGGAGAGTGGGCTGTGTGGGACTCGGGATGGCTGTGACCGGGCGGTGGCGGTTCTCCGGGTGGAGAGTGGGCTGTGTGGGACTCGGGATGGCTGTGACGGGGCGGTGGCGGTTCTCCGGGTGGAGAGTGGGCTGCGTGGGACTTGCAGGGCTCAGTCAGCATCAGTGGTTACTTGATGTGCTGACTTTAATGGAAACAGATACTTCGATGCAAACAGGAAATTACAAGGAAGCAGAGTGTTCACTGCATTTTAGAATGGCAATGTTGTGTAACCGACCAGACCTGTATGTTTAAGAAACATCTGATTTTCTCTTTTGAGACAACACTTTCTGCATTCCGGGGGTCCGGGACATGATCCGTGAGTGTGCCCTTCCCTTCCCAAAGCCCTGTCTTTATTTTTTAAAAAGCAATTCTCTTTTTTTTTTTTTTTTTGACGGAGTCTCGCTCTGTCGCCCAGGCTGGAGTGCAGTGGCGCGATCTTGGCTCACTGCAAGCTCGGCCTCCCGGGTTCCCGCCATTCTCCTGCCTCAGCCTCCCGAGTAGCTGGGACTACAGGCGCCGGCCAACACGCCTGGCTAATTTTTTGTATTTTTAGTAGAGACGGGGTTTCACCGTGTTAGCCAAGATGGTCTCGATCTCCTGGCCTCGTGATCCGCCCGCCTCGGCCTCCCAAAGTGCTGGGATTACAGGCTTGAGCCACTGCGCCCAGCACAATTCTCGATTTCTAAAGTGTCCTACTCACATAGATCTATGTTAAGTCTTTGCTAAGAATTACGGACAATAAAAACGGAAATTCAGACTTACTTGAAATAAAATTTAAGGCTGATGTTGGTAGAGATGGAAAAATTTTGACTTAGCACTGATTGAAACTCTTAGATTAATATTTTTCTGTGGGGACAAAAATAAGACGGTAACAACTTTCAGGCAGGAAGATTTCTTCACTGAAGATTGTTGTGGGAAAGAAGCATGGCTTTGTAGACAAACTGCGACAGCGTCTGTGTGTTTCCACAGTGGAAAACAAAGGCTGCAGTTTATCTGAAGTCCTTGTCATTAAATTTATGCTCCTTTTCCTAGTCATAGCCAAGCTTCCTTTTGGGAATAAGATGAAACTTGTTGCATCCTGGCATGAAGCAAATATTTCTAAAAATCTATAACCAGCGGAGCAACACTTTTAACTTTTAACATATCAATTAAAGCAGATACAGTTACTGATGACTGTAACTTACTCAGACACGTGGGATGTTTGTATTGGCATGGCAACAGGCGGCTGATGTTAGTCTCGAACAATTTGTTTTCTTGTGCATGTTTTTTTCATTGTATAATTTTCCTGGATCAGTGCCCATGTCACCCCATCCATTCACGTTTACCCATCCATCCATAACCCCTCTTTCATCCATCCATTCATCCATCTATCCATCCATCTGTCCATTAATCCATTCATTCATCCATCCATTCATTTATTAGTCCATCTGTCTGTCCATCCATAACCACCTATCCATTTATCCATCCATTCATTAGTCCATCCATCTGTCCATTCATCCATAACGACCCAACCATCTATTCTTCTATCCATCCATTAATTTACTCATTCATCCAACTACCCATTTATTAGTTCATCCATCTGTCCATTCATCCATAACCACTCGTCCATCTATTTATCCAGTCATCCATCCACCCATTAATCCATTCATTCATCCATTCATTAGTTTGTCCATATTTCCATTCATCCATAACCACACATCCATCTATTTATTCATCCATCCATCCCTCCATCTATCCATCCATTAATGCATTCATTCATCCACTCATTAATCCATCTGTCTGTTCATTCATTCATAACCACTCATTTCCATTCATTAGTCCATCTATCTGTTCATTCATTCATAACCACTCGTCCATCTATTCTTTCTTCTATTCATTAATTCATTCATCCATCTGTCCATTCATCCATAACTACTCATCCATTTTCCAGTCAGCCATCCATCAATGTATCCATTCATTAGTCCATCTGTCCATTCATCCATAACCACTCATCCATCTATTCATCCACCCATCCATTAATCCACTCATTCATCTGTCCATTCATTAGTCCATCCATCTGTCCATTCATCCATAATCACCCACCTATCCATCCGTGATGTGTGCATCCATCCATCCACACATACATCTCTCCATCTAGCTACCCGCCCATGCACCCATCCATCCATCCCTCACTACTGGAATCACTGTGAAGTGTCCCACACTGGTGACAGCAGCAGGCTTTCAGGTGCTAGTGGTCCAGAAGGGGTCAGGCTGTGAGGCACACTGTGCCATGCAACACTGTGCCCCTTGAGCCACAGCCCTGTCCCTGCTTCCTCATACCCCCTCCCATATTTTAAGAATGGCGTTGGAAGCCTAGATAGAGGGTTATAGAGAAGGAGATAGCTGTGGAAGGAGCTCCACCTGTAGACGCACACCTCTTTTCTCCTAAGTTCAGATGCATTGATTTTAAAATACAACTTTCTTATATTTTTTGAGGGGAGTTTAGAGAAGCCTCCTTTGCTGGGAGATTCCTCAGAGTTCTCTGTCTAGCAGTCTTTTTCAACTGGTTATTGAGAAAATAAAGCTCCAAAGAAAATGATTTGGGTGAATATGTTCCCAGTTCTTCTGAGGATCACAGCCAGCTAGAATCTGGATGCTGGGATAACCCATGCTTTGCACGCAATGGATACTGCGTTGAGATTCTCCTGTTCTCAATTTCTCATTGGAGAGGGACTGCCAAGCCACCAGGACTCTGAGGACTCAGTGCCGAGAGAGGAGACTGCGTCAGCATCACAGTCCCGGGGTGAGGGAACGGCCATGCTGGCTGCTGACCAGAATAACCTGAGGTAAAGTGAAGACGTCCACGTGGGGAACTTTCAAGAGGGACCGCTTCAGCTTCGTTTTATCCTTTTTACACGTTCTATTTTGTGTCCGCTTGCTCAGAAACTTCCCGATAGTTCATCTTCAGCCCATCCATTGTCAACACCTCTTGGGTTCATTATTTCTCGCATACCTCTTTGTCCTGTGGTATTTTTTCATTGATAAAACTGTCTTATTTAGCACTTTAAAAAGCGTTTCCTCATTCACTCATCGGCTTGGCTTGCCTTTCTCGCCTTCCTAACAAGTGATGTATATGTGGGAATTCCCCGAGGTTAGATCCCCTTTGAGTCTCTTAGTAACTATTTGGTATAAATATTTCTTGATTCCATTTTATGATTCATTTCCTCAGTGGAGGTCATTAAAACACAGCCTGATTTGAGGCTTTTATTTATTTATTTATTTATTTTGAGACGGAGTCTCTCTCTGTCTCCCAGGCTGGAGTACAGTGGCACGATCTCGGCTCACTGCAAGCTCTGCCACCCGGGTTCACGCCAGTCTCCTGCCTCAGTCTCCCAAGTAGCTGGGACTACAGGTGCTCGCCACCACGCCTGGCTAATTTTTAGTAGAGACGGGGTTTCACCGTGTTGGCCAGGATGGTCTCGATCTCCTGACCTCGTGATCCGCCCGCCTCGGCCTCCCAAAGTGCTGGGATTACAGGTGTGAGCCACTGCGCCCGGCTGATTTGAGGCTTTTAGAAAAGGAACAAGCAAAACTCAATGTTTCAGTAGAGCCTGGAGTCCGTTACTTCCTGGGCTTGGTTTGTGAAGAGGGGCTTCCTGCCTGCCGGTTGGCTGAATCCTGGATGAATGCCCAGTGGGATAAACATGATTCATCCATTTATTTTGCTCAACTCAAAGAGCACACTGGGTCTTTCCAAACAGGAACCACCTCAATTAACCCGTACAGTTGTTTAAACTATTCCCGTTCAGTTGTTTGAATTCTGACACTTCCCCTAAGTTGGCTTCATCTCAGCTGCCTGCCACATTTGCACCTTCTAAGTGAAGGAGCCCATCCTCAGCCACGCTGCCTGCCTGCCTCTGATGCTGAATTTTATGTCGACTTGGCTGGGCCACTGCACCCAGATATGTGATCAGACATTATTCTGGATGTTTCTGTGAAGGAGTTTTTAGAGGACAGTAACATTTAAACCTGGAGACTTTGAGTAAAGCCGGCTGTCTTCTGTGGTGTGGGTGGACCTCGTCAAATTAGTTGAAGGCCTTCACGGAATAAAGGCTGACCTCCCCTGAGCAGGAGGGAATTCCACCAGCAGAGGCGGCTTTTGGACTGGAGCTGCAACTACCATGCTTCCCCGGGGCTGTAGCATCAGAAAGCGGCCAGCATGTGGACTGCTGTCCTGGGTCAGGCGCCCACCCAGGTCCAACCAGCTGCGGTCCAGGAGGACCAGGTCATGTGACACACATCGCGAACACTGGGTTGGTCAGGGTTCTCCAGAGAAATGGAAACCACAGGATGTGTGTACGTGTGTGTGTGTGGAGAGAGAGAGAGAGAGAGAGAGTCAGAGAGAGAGAAAGAGATGCAGAGAGAGCTGTATCTGAGAGGCAGAGGTGGTCGGCTACCTCCCCAGGCTCTGGTCTGGAGCAGGTGGTGTGAGAAGGCGTGGGGCGAGGCACCCCCTGCAGACTCTGGACTTGCCGAGCCACCACCATCTCAGCCAGCTCCTGAAAATACACCTCCTTCTTCTGCCTCTCTCCTCACCTTCAACCCCACATCTCTCTCTGCATCTCTCCCTCTCTCTGCATCCCTCCCTCTCTCTCTCTGCATCCCTCCCTCTCTCTGTGCATCTCTCTCTCTCTGCATCCCTCCCTCCCTCTCTCTCTCTCTCTCTGCATCCCTCCCTCTCTCTCTCTGCATCCCTCCCTCTCTCTGTGCATCTCTCTCTCTGCATCCCTCCTCCCTCTCTCTCTCTCTGCATCCCTCTCTCTCTCTGCATCTCTCCCTCCCTCTCTCTCTCTGCATCCCTCCCTCTCTCTGTGCATCCCTCTCTCTGTGCGCATCCCTCTCTCTCTGCATCCCTCCCTCTCTATTTCTCTGAATCTCTCTCTTCCTCCCTCTCTCTCTCTTTCACACACACACACACACACAAAACACACGCATGTACACACATCCTGTGGTCTCCATTCTCTGGAGAACTCTGACCAATCCAGTGTTTCCGATGTGTGTCACATGACCTGGTCCTCCTGGACTGCAGCTGGTTGGAACCGGGTGGGCGCCTGACCCAGGACAGTGGTCCACGTGCTAGTCGCTGATGGTCAGGCTTAGCCCAGCCGATGCTGTCTCCTGAGAACTTGAACTTGAAAATGTTCAGGGATTAACAGCTGGCCGTGGGGGCTGAAACTGGAGGGCTGTGGTGAGTCCAGAGAGGCCCTGGCGGCCGCTGTTAGAGGTGGGCGGGGACCGGCGGGGAGTTCGATGCCTCCTGCAAGGCCAGTGTCCCCTCTTAGGTTCCATGTACCCTCGAAGCACACAGGCTTTGTGTGGCTTGTGAAAGGATTCGTGCTGGGGAGAGGACAGTGACCAGGGGCACAGACTCGGGGACCTCACCCAGGAGGGCCTGGGACAGAGCCTGGCTGGGTCGGGTTCTGCCGGCTGCTGCCTGGGGAGGGCCTGTCTCCATGGGGTGTCCTCTTAGGAGACTGCCAGGCTGTGGCTGAGGGGCACAGGTGGGTGGCTGCCTCCCCTGGCTCTGTTCCCACATGGGGAGCAGGTGGTGTGAGAACGTGTGGAGCAAGCCCCCTTCCGAGTCACTCAGGCGGGAGGCGTGGCCGCAGGGCCCCAGGCCGGCTCGCTCGTCTAAGGAACCATGACTGTGCCAATGCAGCCAGCCCCTGGCCCCTGGCGTCTGAGCTCGGCTGCTGTGCCCGGTGTTTGCCTTCGCAAGGACCTTGCATGGCTGTCAGCGTGTCCTGGGTGTGCCCCTCACATGCCATCTGCGAGGTACGGTCTTCGGGGCCGGGCTTCCTCCACGGCCGTAAGAACCCCTCTTTGGGCTGGAGTCGTGGCAGGTTGCCGTGGGCCACACGCGGTGGCAGGTGCTGGGAGCTGCCCGCTCTGCCCTGCCTGCCCTGGCCATTTCTTCCTCAGCCTGTTTGGCTGTGGCAAGCCAGAGCTGGAGAGCACGCTCGACCAGAGGACTGGACATCACCAGAGAAAGGATGCCCAGGAAGGCCTGGAGATCCAGCAGCGCTAAAGGGACCACACGCGCCCTGCCCGCGTCACCCCGTGTGTGTGGCCCCGCGTCACCCCGTGTGTGTGGCCCCGTGTCACCCCGTGTTTGCTGCTCCGTGTCACCCCGTGTGTGCTGCCCTGCGTCACCCCGTGTTTGCTGCTCCGTGTCACCCATTGTGTGCTGCCCTGCGTCACCCCGTGTGTGCTGCTCCGCGTCACCCTGTTTTTGCTGCCCCGTGTCACCCGGTCTGTGCTGACGTTGCTGGCCTCTGGGTTCCTGAAGATAGTCTCTTCCCTGTGTCACCCTGTGTGTGCTGCCTGGGGTCACCCTGTGTGTGCCTGCGTTACTGGCCCCTGGGCTTCTGAAGACCGTCTCTGCCGGTGGACTGGGGCTGTGCCATCCCCGTGTGCATCAGGTGGATTGGGGCTCCGCCATCCCCGGGCGCGTCAGGTGGGCCGGGGCTCCGCCATTCCTGCATGTGTACCTGCTGCACGCCAGCCTTTCTTCTGTTCCCCTGGCCCCAGGCACCCTCTGCGTTCCCTCTGTCCTCTGCTCTGTCCATGTTCCCAGTGTTGGCAACACCCTTCCTGGTCAGCTGCCATCCTGGGAATTGCTCAGTCTCTCTCCTAAAACTCTGGGCTTAAATTCCTTTGGGTGGGGACACCAGACAAAAGGGGTGACTCACAGGAGGGGCTCGGGACTCCCTGTGGGATAGATGGGCAGAGTGGGTGAGTGTGGCAGGGCGGGGAGTGTGGCAGGTTAGTACAGTAGATTCATGTGTTGGATTAGTGTGGTAGATAGTGTGGTAGACAGCGTGGCAGGTTTAGGTGGTAGGTTAGTGGAGTAGGTTAATAGAGCAGGTTTGGGTGGTAGATTAGTGGCATAGGTTAATAGAGCAGGTTTGGGTGGTAGGTTAGTAGAGTAGGTTAATAGAGCAGGTTTGGGTGGTAGGTTAGTGGAGACGTTTGAGTTTTAGGTTAGTGGAGTTGGGTGGTAGGTTAGTGGAATAGGTGAGTAGAGTAGGTTTGGGTAGTTGGTTAGTAGAGTCACTTTGGGTGGTAGGTTAGTGCAGTAGGTGAGTAGAGCAGCTTTGGGTGGTAGGTTAATAGAGTAGGTTTGTGTATTAGTCTGTTTTCATGCTGCTGATAAAGGTACCCGAGACTGGGTAATTTATACAGAAAAAAGGGTTTAATGGACTTACAGTTCCATGTGGCTGGGGAGGCCTCACAATCATGGCAGAAGGCAAGGAGGAGCAAGCCACGTCTTACGTGGATGGTAGCAGGCAAAAAGAGAGAATTTTTGCAGGGAAGCTCTGCCTTATACAACCATCAGCTCCCATGCGACTTATTCACTATCACAAGAACAGCAGGGGAAAGACCTGCCCCCATGATTCAGTTGCCTCCCAGCAGGTCCCTCCCACGACATGCGGGAATTCAAGATGAGATTTGGATGGGGACGCAGCCAAACCATATCATTTTGGGTGGTAGGTTAGTGGAGTGGGTTGGTGGAGTAGGTTTGGGTGGTAGGTTAGTGGAGTGGGTTAGTAGAGCAGGTTTGGGTAGTTGGTTAGTAGAATAGCTTTGGGTGGTCGGTTAGCAGAGTAGGTTAGTAGAGCGGTTTGGGTAGTTGGTTAGTAGAATAGCTTTGGGTGGTCGGTTAGTGGAGTAGGTTAGTAGAGCAGTTTGGGTAGTTGGTTAGTAGAATAGCTTTGGGTGGTCAGTTAGTGGAGTAGGTTAGTAGAGCGGTTTGGGTAGTTGGTTAGTAGAATAGCTTTGGGTGGTCGGTTAGTGGAGTAGGTTAGTAGGGTAGGTTAGTAGAGGACGTCCGTGCTGCAGGTCAGTAGAGTAGTCCATGTGGTTCCAGGCTCAGGATCGGCTATTTTGTGATTCTGTCTGCATTTATTAGAAGACCTTCTATAAATAAGTTTCCCACCTCAACAATTTGGTGACCTGATTCTTTTCATCTATTAGGTAAATTAGGTGAGTGTATTGTTGCAAGTTTTTCTTTTGTCAGTAGGAGCTTACAAAGATTCGGGGGTGTGTGAAGTCTTTTCCGTTTGTGTGTGGACCCATTGTTTCCTGGTTGTGTGGTTACCAGTCAGGAAAAGCTGCTGAGCCCAGTTGAATCAGATAGCCCCGGGCGAGAGGCATTTGGACTGATCCGCAGAACCGAGAACAAAGAGGCCTTGAATGGTGGACAGACAGCTGCAGAATCCCTGTTCCTGTCAGACTTCCCACCAGCCAGTTTAGGCATTAATCTATTGTTAGGGGAAGGCCAAGAATTCACCAGCCAAGCGGGCTTTTTTTCTCAGGAGTGGCCTCAGCTGAGAGGATAGTGAGGGAGCTTTCTCATGGCCAGCGTTTCTAGACGTCAGGTTTGGGGAGGCCTTAGCGTTTTAAGATCGATGGCTGTGTTACATCAGATTTGTCTTCCCATCCGTATACAAACCTTAGCCAAGTTAAAAATGGGGAGTGTTGAGCGCAGCAGAGATCATGCTTACCAAGGGGCTGTTGAGAGTGGGTCAGGGAGCAGGGTTTTGGGGACAGGGGGCTGGATGGGGGCGAGGCTAGCGACCCCTTCTTTCTCTGCCCCTGTTGGGCTGTGTGACATTAGGCACAGGGACCCACTTATCTGAACCTGTCCATGTGGTGTGAAATGAAGGAGTGGAACTGGGCGTCCTTTCATCATTTTCCAGCCCCTTGTGTTTGTCCTTGGGGTCAAACAGGGGTGTCTGGAGCGGTTATCCCTGTGCTGATGGAGAAGGGGCTGGGAGGGCGTGAGAGGTACCACCAGGGCATAAGGCCCCAGACAGGACCTCACTGTGGGCCCCACCACGTGATTGGAGGTGCCCGTCTCTTTCCGAGGAGGATGCTGCACACTGGGCCTCCATGCCAACCCCTTGCCCCAGGTAGAGGGTGTCCCTCTGCCCAGCCTGCCCGCCGCCTCCCACGCTGGTCCTCCTTAACCACCAGCTTCCCACTGTACACCTCTTATTTCATCCGGTCCTTGCCGCAGTCTTGGGAGGCAGGCGATGTTGCCACCCTGGTTTTTTTTTTTTTTTTTTTTTTTTTTCTGAGATGGAGTCTCGCTCTGTTGCCCAGGCTGGAGTGCAGTGGCATGATCTCTGCTCACCGCAACCTCTGCCTCCCGGGTTCAAGTGATTCTTCTGCCTCAGCCTCCCAAGTAGCTGGGATTACAGGTATGTACCACCATGCCCAGCTAATTTTTGTATTTTTATAAGAGATGGGGTTTCACCATGTTGGCCAGGCTGGTTTCGAACTCCTGACCTCAGGTGATCCACCCTCCTCGGCCTGCCAAAGTGCTGGGATTACAGGCATGAGCCACTGTGCCCGGCCCGCCACCCTGGATTTTATAGATACGTACACTGAGGCTCAGAGAGGCTCAGGCATCTGTCCAGGAAGCCACAGCCAGTCAAGGTGGCACAGGTGGACTCTACCCCCGGCCTGCCTGTTGCTTTGTCTTCGGCCAACACTCCACCACCTGCCGTCAAATTAGAAAAGACCAACACTTGCTCAGAGCAGCTGGGTGAGGGCTGTATTGTTTGCTGGAGAAAACTATGTCTGTGTCAAACGCACACATTTTGGTTTCCCTGGACAAGTACCTTAACCCTGAGTATGGAAGATATTCATCCTGCAGAGGTTGGGCTGGGCAGGGAGGTGAGGCCTTTCCATGAGTTACCTGCCGCTCTGGTCTCTGTGCGCAGAGCCTGGGAAGTGGGCCACTCTGCATTTCCCTGGCTGTTTCCATCTGCAGCTTGTTTGGCTGCTGCAAGCCAGGGCTGGAGCCCAGGCTCCACTGAGAGCCGGCCGCCCTGTGGCTGAGCTGCTCTGGTGTTTCTGGGATGCTGGGGACGACACCCGCCCGGCAGGCACCGTGGCGTGTTCCTTGAGTTAGAAGATACAGCCCCTTATTTGCACCTGTGTCCTGTTTTCATAACAGGAAGGCGTTCAGTTTCTCAGCAGAAGCTGAGTTGAGTTCCCACTTCTCTTCATCTGGGATTTCATTTGCATGATTCTGCTGGGAATTGGCTCCCGCGCCGTCGCTGTTTTTGTGGCTGTTTCTAATTAGACAGATGACGGCCTGCAGTGTTTTCCCGGACATACTTAGCGGGAAATGTGGAGTTCCTGCAGTTGTTTCACGTGCCTGGTTCTTTTGCAGATGACCGTCGGCTCTTTCCCCTCTCATGACCCCACTGTCCTTGCCCTTAACCCCGGAGCAGGGTCTTTCTGGGGCAGAATGAAATGGCCTTGGAAGAAGTTTGCAGGAACACAAAACTGGCCAAGTTTTTCTGTCTGGAAGGCAGGAAAAATACTGATTTTATTTTTTAACACCCATGGAAGAAGTTTTGGATTATTCTTCCGAAAGAGTAAACTCTATATGCATGAACAAACAGATTTGTATTGTTTATTTGTAAGCCGGGGATGGGGGAGGGGGCTTTGTATTAATGGGTGGTGTGTTCATATGTGGCCTAAAACCTGATGCTCCCAAAAGATAAATGCTAGAAATAGGTTAATCTGGGACAGGGTGAGCAACATGGGGCGCCAGGCCAGGCTCCCAGAGCCCGGAGAGGGACCCCCTACTTCCTGTGCCCTTGGCCAAGGGCCCCATCTGACCCATGCCTGGTTTGTCCAGCCCAAGAGCTGTGCACTTTGCATTCCTAAATGGTTGAAAAAAATCAAAAGAAGAGTAATATTTCATGATGTGGACATTTTATGAAATTGGAATTTCAGCGCCATAAATAAAAGCTTATCGGAGCTTGGCCACAGCCACTGGGCCGCATCTTCTGTGGCCGCATTCCTGCTGCAGAGACAGAATTCAGGAGCTGCAAGGCCACGATCTGCACCTCAAGCAAAGATGTCCCCACCTGGCCTTTTAGGGAACAGGCGCACCGGGCCTGCTGTGGGAGGGGCATTTCCCTGAGCGTGGACCTGCGGTCATTGCTGGGCGAGGATTGGTGGTGATGAGGAAGGGGTTGGAAGTTCTAGGAGGTGTAACTGGCAGGGTCCCTGCTCCCACAGTAGCCCCGTCTTCTTGGCAGAGGCAAGACCTGCTCTCCTCTCAAAGGCATGGGAGCGAGTGGGCCAGGGTGCAGGACCGTCGGGGGACAGGGGAACCTTCCCAAGAGTGGCTCCTGGGGTTTAGGAGGGCTTGACCTGGGCTGGGGTTGGCCCCTCAACTACCTACCCAAGGGTGCTGTGGGTGTGACGTGTAAATCCATAATAATCAAGTGCGGGTGTAAGAGCAATAAATGAGGTAGTCGAAGAAAACAGTATCCTGGATGCGGATGGCGTTGTTGCGGGGAAGTCACCAAAGGTGACGGATGTGCTTTCTTGAAGCTGTTTATCCGAAGGCCATTTCCAAAGCCGCCAAGGCCAATATTATCGTAGGTTGCCCAGGCTGGGCCATGTTTCAGGGTGACACGAAACTTCGCTGTCCCTTGCGACCCACGTGCCCGGCCCGCACAGGAGAGCCTGGGAGCCTGTGCCTTCCCGGCTCTGGGAGCTCCTTCCCGCCTGCTGAGGCACTCTTAAGTTCTCTTCTTGTGTCTCTTCTTAAGCAATACCAAAAAAACGGGGTCAGTGAACACCCCAGGACACTTACGGGGAGATGCAGTTCTCTGGAGCAGGCTGCACTGGGGTTGCCTGGCTGCCCGCCTCTCACCTTTCGGGGCTCCGGGGCCTCAGTTGCGCCCCTCAGTCGCGCCCCCTGCTCCAGAGGCACTGGAGCGGCTGCAGGTACCAGGAGCACACACCAAGGCCCCGAGCACACGAGCGTTCGGGGGGACCGAGGCTCCCGCCCACCCGGGGTCCATTTGGAGGCACAGCCCCTGTGCAGCCACCCTGGGCCGTGAGGGAGACAGCCTCTGGCACTGGAGTGGCCAGTGGGGAGAGGCAGCCCCCAGGGCTCTCCTGTCAGAGGCAGGTGCCCCTCCCACCCCTCCCCAGCCTGCAGTCACCCGCAGGAGTCTGGAATGGGTTTTCCAGGTGGGGATTTTGCTCTGGACTGGAGGCAGGAAGACCTCTGAGCCGCAGACTTCCCGGGTGCCTCCTGTCGGATCCACCTGCTTCTTTTCGCAGGGATGGAAGCCCGGAGGCCAGGCTGAGTTATCACAGCACAAAACTGTAGCAGGGAGAGGCTCAGCCTTCTTTCTTCTGCGGTAATTGATTGTTGGTGCAGAAAATTAGAGTTGCTTTAGATCTCGCTCTGCAAGGCACTGGGGAGTGTGTCTGAATCCTGAGGGCCCTGCTTGTGACGTGAGAGAGATGGGAGGGTGGCAGGGGCCTCGTGCAGCGGCTTGGGGACTCGGGCCCCAAGATCACCAGGTCTAGGAACCAGGGGCCACCTGTGTGACTCATTCATTTACTTTTAATTAAAAGAGTATTCTTTTTAAGAAAAAATATACGACATACTCCAAAATAGCCAGACGCAGTGGCTCACGCCTGTAATCCCAGCACTTTGGGAGGCCAAGGCCGGTGGATCACTTGAGATCAGGAGTTTGAGACCAGCCTGGCCAACATGGTGAACCCCATCTCTAGTAAAAATACAAAAAATCAGCTGGGCCTGGTGGCGAATGCCTGTAATCCCAGCTACTCGGGAGGCTGAGGCAGGAGAATCGCTTGAACCTGGGAGGTGGAGGTTGCCGGGAGCCGAGGTTGCACCACTGCACTCCAGCCTGGGCAACAGGAGCAAAACTCTGTCTCCAAAAAAAAAAAAAAAAAAAAAAATCTAAAACTAAG
>NW_026652288.1:1352723-1393426 GCF_009828535.3 Hylobates moloch | reverse complement strand
CCCCCCTTCACCTGGAGTTGTCCCCTCCTTCACCTGAGTTGTCCCCTCCTTCACCTGAGTTGTCCCCCTTCACCTGGAGTTGTCCCCCCTTCATCTGGAGTTGCCCCTCCCTTCACTTGGAGTTGTCCCGCCTTTCTAGACTGAACCAAGTTCATCTTACATATATTGATTGATGTCTCGTGCCTCCCTATAAAACCAAACATTTTGGGAGGCTGAGGTGCGTGGATCACCTGAGGTCAGGAGTTTGAGATCAGCTGGGCCAACTCGGTGAAACCTCATCTCTAAGAATATAAAAAATTAGCCAGGCGTCGTGGTGGGCGCCTGTAATCCCAGCTACTGGGGAGGCTGAGGCAGGAGAATTGCTTGAACCTGGGAGACAGAGGTTGCAGTGAACCGAGATCGCGCCAGTGCACTCCAGCCTGGGCGACAGAGCCAGACTCTCAAAACAAAACAAAACAAAAACAAGCTGTGCCCTGAAGACCTTGGACATTTGTCGTCAGGACCTCCTGAGGCTGTGTCATGGGCATGTCCTTGACCTTGGCAAAATAAACTTTCTAAATTGGCCGAGACCTGTCTCAGATATTTGGGGTTCACACATGTCACTGGGGTGGCATCTGTGACCTGCAGGAGAGGCGGCCTCTGTCTCCCCTTCTCTCTCGGAGCAGCTCCTGGCCCCCGTCCATGCAGCCCTGGTGGGGCCTGCCCTGGGCCGAGGCTGTTCCCTGCGTCCTGGAGGAAGCCTCAGTGACTGGGGACCCTGTGCCGGGGCGGGAGGGGGGCGGCACCTGGCAGGGGGAGAGGATGGGCCCGCCCCCACTTCCCATTGCCTGGAAGCCAAGATAGATCTTCACTCCACTCAGGCCTCCTCTGCTCCTTTTGCCTTCAGGTATTTGCGATACTCCGGGATCCCACAAAAAATGACCCTCACAGCCAAAGGATTGAGGCCAGTTTCTTTAGCTGAGTGCCAGGCAGGTCCTGACTAAGGTAACTTGATCTCATGAATGGTATTAGTGGGCGTCTTGTGTCTTTCTCCATTCAGGCCTCTCTGAGGAGCCATAGGCGGGGCAGCCTGTAAACACAGCAGCAGTTACCAATTCACCCCTGCAGCTCTGGAGGCTGGAAGTCCAAGATCAAGCACCAGCCAGTTGGGTGTCTGCTGAGGGCCACCCAGGTTCGGAGAAGGGACCTTCTCCTCATGTCCTCTCACATTGTGGACAGGACAAGGCCGCTCTCAGGGTCCTTTCATAAGGGCAGTCATCCCACCCTGGGGGCACCACCGTCATAGCCTCCTCACCTCCCAGAGGCCCCACCTCCCAACACCATCCCTTGGGGATTAGGTCTCAGCACAAATTTGACGGGGCGCGAATGCTCAGTCTGCAGCAGTGGGGCCTCAGGGAGCCATGAGCACTAGCACTGGACCCAGGCAGCTGGACACCCCTGACCCCATCCCGCACCCCCTACCCCATTCCGCACCTCCCACCTTGAGCCCGCTTCTCTGCTGCTCCCCTTCACGCACAGGGGAAGTAAGGGGCATCCCAAGGCTTCCCTCACACCACACAGCCCACCTCAGTGGTCCTATCCACTCTTCCTTCAAAATACACCCTTGCCCTCCACTCTGGGCATGCATTTCTCCTGCGACTGCCGGTGTGCAGGCTTGAAACTCGTCCGTGCCCTTCATGTCACTGTGGCTGCCTGCACGGGTGGCTCAGGTCACATCTGTTAAGTACAGAATGGAGTACATTATGAAGTCCTACTCCTTCACGGACTTCAGTGGGCCACGTGAGACTTCCTGACATTCAACCCAAGTGCATGGATCTACTCAACCCTCTGGTAAAGCAGTGCCATCTGTAACTCTCAGAACACAAGCTCTGAGTGTTCCTTCAGTGACGAAACGCAGTCCTTAGTAGGAAGCACTGAAGTGATTTTAGGTCAGGCAAATGTTAATGGAAAACCACATGGCCTGGCTTTGGGATGTGGCTTTTCAAACTCCCCCAGCCTCCCACCTTCAGCAAGACTGGGATGGGGAGATAGGACTCAGCCTCCTGCCTTTCCCAGTGGGGCCAGGGTGGTGGCTTCTGTCGTGTATTCATCCTGGGAGAGGGCATGTGGCATCAGTTATAATTCCAACCTTTAAAATCAGTAAAGCACTTTGCATATTTGCCCCTCTGAAGCAGCATGGTCTAAGAGCCTTTGGGTTGTATTGATTTTTTGTTGTTGTTGAGACTGTCTCGCTGTGTCGCCCAGGCTGGGGTGCAGTGGCTCCATCTCAGCTCACTGCAACCTCTGCCTTCCGGGTTCAAGTGATTCTCCCACCTCAGCCTCCTGAGTAACTGGGATTACAGGTGTGCGCCACCAGGCCCGGCTAATTTTTTGTATTTTTAGTAGAGACAGGTTTCACCATGTTGGCCAAGCTGGTCTGGAACTCCTGACCTCAAGTGATCCACCCACCTCCGCCTCCCACTGTGCCCGGCCTTGGTTGCATTGCTGTATCCTGTGCATTCTCACTGCTGAGCAACACGAATGACAAAGAACCACAACGTGATCAGCGTGATTTACTTCAGGAAGGCACATTCATATCGAGATCCTGTACCTTCATGAGGAGCATAAAATGATATTTCTGCCATTAGCTTCAAGATAATTTTTAACATTGTGATCCAAATGTGATCAAAACTCTTAGGTAACATGTTAAGATGCACAAAATACCCCCCCCCAAAAAAAAAAATCCAGACAATGGCTGGATGTGGTGGCTCATGCCTGTAATCCCAGCACTTTGGGAGCCTGAGGTGGGTAGACCACCTGAGGTCAGGAGTTGGAGACCAGCCTGGCCAACAAGGCGAAACCCCGTCTCTACCAAAAATACAAAAATGAGGTGGGCGCAGTGGCACGCGCCTGTAATCCCAGCTACTTGGGAGGCTGAGGCAGGAGAATCGCTTGAACCTGGAAGGTGGAGGTTGCAGTGACCTGAGATTATGCCACTGCACTGCAGCCTGGGCGACAGAGTGAGACTCTGTGTCAAAAAAAATAAATAAATAAAAATAAAAATTTAGACAATAAAGATAAAGTCATAATAAAAATATGTTGAGAAAAAGACAATTCACCTCTGAAATGCATAGCTTGTGGGGAATATTTGCAGGTAACCCTGGCTCTTGTTAGTTAGAAACAGAGCCCTGTCTTACATGACTAGTGCAAGAAAGAATGAAAGGCAAGAGTTCCCATCCCATCATGAGAGTAACTTCTTACATTTCAATGCTCTGACCTGAAATTTTCATTCCATAATTGAGATAATTTTGGTTCTCGAACTGAACAATATAGTGTGTAACTTTGAATTTGTTGGCAAATTGCCAAACTCTTATTTATATATTTTGGTTTTTGTTTGTTTGTTTTTTTGGTGAGACAGTTTTGCTCTTGTTGCCCAAGCTGGAGTGCAATGGTGCTACCTCAGCTCACTGCAACCTCCACCTCCTGGGTTCAAGGGATTCTCCTGCCTCAGCCTCCCCCGAGTAGCTGGGATTACAGGCACCCACCACCACGCCCAGCTAATTATTTGTATTTTTAGTAGTGATGGGATTTCACCACGTTGGCCAGTCTGGTCTTGAACTCCTGACCTCAAGTGATCCGCCCACCTCAGCCTCCCAAAGTGCTGGGATTACAGGCATGAGCCACTGTGCCTAGCCAAATTCTTAATTTTTTATATTTAAAAATGAATTCAAACGCATTTGAGACTCGCATATGGGAAAAGTCAAGATTGTTTTATTTTAAAAATCAGTATTATGGAAGGTATTATAATAGAATAAGCTTTATAAAACGATCTTTAGTGACTGCTTTTTAGAATTCATAACTTTGTCATGATTAAATTAAGCATTACCGAGTGATCTGTGCGTTTTAGTTTACTGTGAAAGGGAAGCTAATGGCGAAAATCCCTGGAGGGACTTAGATTAAAACTTGGATCTCCAAGCTTCCCTTTAGTTCTAACCTTCAACTATTCTGTGTTTCTGCAGTGACTTGTGATTTTGTTGATATTGAGTGTAAACCTGTACTTTGATGTTTCGTTCCAAACACTACAATTCTTGACATTTTTTTTTCCTTGTAGGATTGTTAGTACATTAAGATTTGAGAATAATGGGAACATTACAGCAAAACAAAAGGAAACACAAAAACTACCCTAAAACTCCTTGACTTGAAGTTCACTTGCTTTTTAAATGTAAAATGTAAATGTATCTGTGTTCTGTTTTTGAGACTGTAAATTGAAAAATTCATAGTTCATGCTTAATAGTTATTGCAGGCTTCTCTTTAAACTTGAGAGGGTTTGTGTTGGCGTCCACGTTCCCTAAGTAGGTCAGAGGCAGCGGCTCTGCTCTAACACTTGGGAGAACTCTTGAATGTAAGTGGCGGAGTCTGGTGAATTTTACCAGGGAGGATTAACCTCTTGAAATGCCTTCAGTGAGAGCAATTTTAATGCTGAGAGAAGAGCCCTGGGCTGACTCTAATTGCATTTCTAGTCCTGCCACTTACAGACTGACTGACTTTAGACAAATTACCTGATCTTTCTTAGTTTCTAAATTCCGGTTTGTCCAGGAAACGGATTTCTTCTAACCTGGATCTCATTCTCTCCTCCCTTCCCTCCGTCGGCCACCTTCATGTGCTCTTAGTGTGCCTGACCATTTCCCAGGATGTGCCTTTGTCACTCTGAAGCAGGGGGTGACCTTGCCCTACGGTCCTCATTTCTGGGAGCTCTCGAGGGTTCCCTGTATGCACCGATCTTCTCCAAGTGCAGGTGCTGCTGCCTAGCTCAGAGGTTGCCCCAGATCCATGCTTCGTGTGCTCAGCGAATGAGCTGACAAGACCCACTGGAATTGCAGGAGATGTTCATGATGGGTATTTACAGAGTTTTGCAGTTTATGAAGGACTTTTTACACACAAACTCATCGTCCTTCTGTGACCTTGTTCACTGCTGCTTACTGTCATTGGTGCTTTATGGTGTAGGGCCCCAGACTTTAGAAGGGATGCACCCCTCACACTTACCCAGGCAGAGGTGTGGCGTTTTTACCGCAGTCTCCTGGGGCTTTGGCCTTGGCTTCAGCAAGAGTTCATGGATGCCCTGTCTGATGTTAGCCCTCAGTGTTCATCTGTGTTCCGCTTGTTTTAGTAATCACGCCACTTACAGGTTTCCCAGAACTTTCTAGGATCTGTCTCCGTGCTCATCATGCCAACTTATTTCATGGAGGGAGTGCCAGAGCCCCTTGCTTGTTGGGAGAAGGGTCCTGTGGCTGCGGAGGGCAGGTGACCCAGTGGCCCGCTCATTGGCATGTGGCGCACAGCTAGGGCCATGCCGCCGCATCTGCCAGGGTCCCTCTCCAGCACCCTCAGCCCCTTGGGGAGACGTCACTGCAGGAGGACGGGGTGGGAGCACGGAGCCCCAGGGAAGAGCCAAGGAAGGCTTGTTGAAGTGCTTTTTCAATCTTTAAAGTTTGGGGAAGTTTTTTTTCCCCCCAGTTAGGATTATTTGTAGAACTATTTATTATGATTGTTAAAATAATAATTCTGTTTGTCAAGTTGTTGAGTCATACGTAGTTGCATAATGCAGGGATCAAATGCCTCCCCACAGTCTTATTCTGCCCAGACATGTGCAAAGCTTATTTTAAAAGTTGTAAAGTGGGGAGCATTTATATGTGGCACTTAAATTTAAGTACTTTTTAATTGGAGAGTTTAGCTTTACATTTATTGTGAGCTGTATGTCAATGATGACCAGTAAGCTAAGGATCAGACGTGGAAGAAATGCAGAGGAAGCAAATGCCTGCTACTAGTGTTTATGAGTTTGCATGTGTGTGCAAATTCTTTTCCTGTATCTCCTCACACGCACACTTAAAAATATACGTAGTGTGTATTTGCATTCTATCTTCAGCATTCCCAAAGAACAATGACTTCCAAACTTTACCTTGCTTAGAATCACCTGGAAACCTTACTAGAACCCACATTACTGGGACCCACTCCCAGAGTTTCTGATTCTGGAGACTTGGGGTGGGGCCCAGAATTTGCTTTTCTAACAGGCTTCCAAGCACTGGTGCCGTGGAACAGACCCCTCCTGACCTCTCTAGAGTCTCGCAAGTGAGAAAAGGCAAAAATCAGCCCTTGCATTTGTCTTCATGACCTTGAAGTTGGGGTTCATATTTGAAACGAACGTTGGCTTCTTGTGTCTGTGGTGTCTTCGTGCCCTGAGCTTGTCTCTTGGGGATGGAGCCACAAGAACCTGGACCCTTTGCCCTTTCTGTTGCTCTGGAGCAGGAGGGTTTCTGAGGCAGCCCCAAGTCCCCTCCAGTAACATGTGTGCAGATGTAGCTGTGTTGTAAGTCAGCCCACCCCAAACACACGCTCCGGTTTGGTGACAATCTTTCTAGCTCCTTTCATGTGCTGTGGTATCAAACAGAAAATGTAAACACACACACATGCAGATGAATATGTGTGTGTATAAATATTGGTGTATGAGTGTTTTTTCACTCTGTTCCTCAGATTAGATCATTTCTAATGTTGAGTAGCTCCCAAGTCCTCTCCTCTCTGCAGTATTCAATACGTTAAGTCCATGCAATGAGCTTTTCATTTCAGCTATTATATTTTTCAGTTCTAGAATTTCAATTTGGTCCTTTTTTTATTGTTTCACTTTGTCTTCTAAGATAACCCCCTTTGCAGTAAAGGGGACCGTCTGTTTTACCCTCTTCATAGTAGAAGTCTTGTTGGTGGTCTGCCTTAGAACATGGTGGGAGGGTCTAACTGCTGTGGGCAGGTTGTGAAATGATCCCCTTAACCTAGCCCAGTGCCATCCCATGGAAATACGATGAGAACTACTTATGTAATTTAACATTTTCTCGTCACTTGGTGAAAAAACTAGAAATAAACAGTAAATTTTAAAAATGTTTTATTGAACTCTGCATGCCAGACTTTTACGTTTCAGCGCGCACTCAGTATAAAATTTGATCGAAGACGTATTTATGTTGATTTGTTTGTAGGAAGTCCTTGAGGTCCAGTGTGAGTTTTGCACTTTTACTCAACACTGGCCACCTCTCAGGTGCTCAGACCCAGGGCATAGAGGCTTGTGGATGGGACAGCAACTCTCTGTCCATCACTCTAGGCCACCTCTCAGGTGCTCAGACCCAGGGCACGGGGTTGTGGATGGGACAGCACCTCTCTGTCCATCACTCTAGGCCACCTCTCAGGTGCTCAGACACAGGGCACGGGGTTGTGGATGGGACAGCACCCCTCTGTCCATCACTCTAGGCCACTCTCAGGTGCTCAGACCCAGGGCATAGGGGCTTGTGAATGGGACAGCACCTCTCTGTCCAGCAGGGCACAGGGGCCGTGTATGGGACAGCAACCTCTCTGTCCTTCACTCTAGAGGTTTTGGTGGCACCAACTTCAGATCTGAGGAAAGGCCTGCATGTCAGGAAGGTGGTTTTGTGGCTCTTCCTGCTGTCTTCCCAGGCTCCAGGAGCCAAGTCCACATCTTGTTTTCCAGCTTCCACACTGTTGCCGCTGCCTCCTCTGTGGTTTGAGTGTGGGTTCCCATGGGCAACGAGGAGCCAGAACAAGTGGGGCTCACTCCATCCTCTGCTCTGAGGAGCAGCTTGGTTTCTGGATTAGATGTGGTCGGAGTTGATTTCTGCTCTAAGCTGTGATGCGTGGCTCAGCCTTCCAGGACAGCCTTTCTTACCTGTTCAAATGCTGGGAAGCCCCTCAGCTTGCTGTGTCTCAGGTACGGGAGCTTCTTTGCAATCGTTTGTTTATCCCGAAATTGCAGCTGGTTCGAATTCTGTCCTTATCTGTACTTGATCTGTGTTTTCCGTGTGGAGTGAGTGGGCGTCCTGGATGGCTGCTTTCCCCTCCCGTGTCTTCCTCCAGCACCGCCTCCCAGTTTCGATGCCTCCGACTTTCAGCAGCTCCTACGTGGAGCCACTAGTGATATTCTGAATATGAATGTGAATTAAAATCTCATCTGTTTGGAAAGGAGCATAGCGGTGCAGGGGGAGGGTGCGTGTGAGGAGACTGTTGGTGGACAGTGGGTATCGCTGAGGAAAGCGAACCCGGGTGTGAGGGCACAGCGTGGAATGATGGCCAGGAGGACCAGGTGGGCAGAGGGGAGCCGCCTTCCCCTTCTTCTCCGGGAGAGCTTGACCCACAGCACGGGGGCGGCGCTGGGAGGGACACATTTCATTCACTGACCTCTAGGCTGGACGCTGTTGCTGTCAGTGACACAGATACTTTTTTTGAAGTATCTTATTGAACCATAAACTAGAACCAATTCTACAAACTACTGACAGTGATTACATTGGCATAGGATAATCAGATTCCTTGGAAGGTTATAAACATTTTATGCTATGATACCCTAATGCCCTGACCTTACCTGTGATACCCTAATGACCAAACATAGTCACGTCTGAGGCACTGGGGGTGAGTGTTTCAACATGTGGATTTCGGGGAGACACAGTTCAACCCATACCAATCCCTACTGGACAATATTAAAAGGGATTGGACCTATGAGTAAGTAATTTTAATTTTTTTTTTTTTTTTTTTTTGAGACGGAGTCTCACTCTGTTGCCCAGGCTGGAGTGCAGTGGCACAATCTCGGCTCACTGCAAGCTCCGCCTCCCGGGTTCACGCCATTCTCCTGCCTCAGCCTCTCCGAGTAGCTGGGACTACAGGCGCCCGCCACCACGCCCGGCTAATTTTTTGTATTTTTAGTAGGGACGGGGTTTCACCGTGGTCTCGATCTCCTGACCTCGTGATCCGCCCGCCTCGGCCTCCCAAAGTGCTGGGATTACAAGCGTGAGCCACCGTGCCCGGCCAGTAATTTTAATTTTTCTAAGAGTATTTGATAAAGAAATTGGTCTTTCTGTTGCCTCTGCGAGTCTGCACTTCCCATCGCTGCCTTCAGGCCTCTGACCTGGCTGCCTGTGCTGCCCCCCAGGCCCGTGGCCTCCGTGGTTGGGGCCTCCCAGCTTGCTCTGCCTGAGCGTCAGATCGGCAGGAATTGAAGTGTTTCTCTTTCCAGCACCAGATTCAGTCTCTGTGTCGATTCTGGCATACTCTCTGGTCTCTCATGGGCTACTTGGATCCTCTGTCCACCCCCGAAATAGAAATAAATAACTGCCTTAACAGTGGACGTTTAACTTTACTGAAAATACCTGTTTGGAACCATTAGGGTAAAACCCATATGTGAGAAAGCCTGTTTTCGCAGTTAGCATGCTGAATTCACCTTTGTGGTTTTGGAACATTCAGTTTAAATCTCATGAAGGTAACAGTTCAGGTCGTTGACTAAGGATCAGCCGAATTCCAGCTCATGAAATCACTGGAGTGAACTCTGAGGTGTTTACTCAGTTGCACAGATGGCGTGACTGTCGTCTTGAATGTCATCAAACCTAACCTATGTTTATTATCCTAAGACTTATCGACACGACATTTTCCAGTGGGTTGCCAAAGATAGGGTGTTCAGGTAGTTTATGTAATTTTTCTCCCCGTAATTACTGTTTTTAAAAATTCTGTAATGTGATACTGTTGTTCCACCATTCAGGTAAATATTCATACCCTTATTAGCCTCAGTGAAAAAGAAGATTCATTTAAGGAGTGAACTGAGTGGTTTAATATTTTAAATGCATTGTCACCATTTTGAAACTGACTAAGAACAGCAAAGGTGTAGCGATGTTTGTAGATTTTTTTTTCACGTAATAATACCTTTCTTGTTTCTTCACAGAGATCTTCGCTTTAACAGAATCAGAGAGATCCAACCTGGGGCATTCAGGCGGCTGAGGAACTTGAACACATTGTGAGTGGAAATCTTCTATTGGAAACTAATAGAAAAATAGAAATCATGACCTTATTTACGTGTAGGTAGAACTGATCATCCATAATCAGTGAGCTTGGGTGGGGAAAAGTGGAGCAGGAAAGTGAGGCTGGAAAATGCCCCTGAATGCCAGGACTGTGAGTGCCAGGACTGTGAGTGCCAGGACTGTGGCCACTGTGTTTCTCGTCTTATGGCTGTGTGCCTGTCCGTTGCATGTTGACTGGGACCCATGCTGACGGCTGAGCTTATCCCTGGCCTTCACGTGGGTCACTTGCTCCAGAATCACTCTGCCCTTGCTGGGTCAGGCTGACCTCTGTGTGCTCCTGCACCTCCGCCGTGGCAAGATTGAGCAGGACAGTGCTTCTTCTGAGTGTGGAGTGGACTGAAGTGAGGGTTCAAGGCAGTCCCATGATGCCGGGAGGGAGCAGGCAGGGCCAGGTCCAGTGTTGCTGTGCAGACCTCAGTGCAGTGGAAGCTGGTTCCCTTCTGCACCAGGACTGAGCACAGTGGTGTAAGGGCAGGGTCATGGGGACCGTGGGACTGCCCGGGCCGCCTGGCCACTGTTGACCCTGGAGGGCAAGTGGCCCGGGGCCTCTCACCCCAGGCCCTTGTCTGTGCACACGAATGGAGCCCGGGCCACAGGGCCCAACTTTCCTGGCACGTCTGTCCGCCCAGACCACCCTCCCACCATGACTGCCTTAGCACTGGTCACAGTCCTAAAATAGGAAATCTAAGAGACAGCAGGATAAAGATACAAACTCCCTTCTATAGGAGAGAAGGAATTTTCTCCAGCGTATCAAAAGGTAGGAACTGTGGAGTGGTTCGGACACCATTGCTGAGCCACTTTCTCATCATGATGGTTAAACACGAAAGCTGTGTTCTGTCCTGCAAATTCAGCGTTTATTGAATGCTGATGGCGAGTCTGTAACTGAATTGTTAGGTGACCTTTTCCAAGGCTGTCGGAATGTTTTAACACAACGTTGAAGTTTGTTTTCTGTTGCTTTTTAAAATTCTTATTGACTCTCTTTCATAGGCTTCTCAATAATAATCAGATCAAGAGGATACCTAGTGGGGCATTTGAAGACTTGGAAAATTTAAAATATCTGTAAGTGAATGATCAGTTCTTTAACCTAAAAGCTTATGGTATCCATATTTAGATTACTTAAAAATAGAGCTAAATTTTGTGCTGTTCATGAGTTATTGTAAATATATTCATTTAAATGAGATTTTGTTTTCAGAAGGTGAGTAAACATTTAGCTGGGATTATAAAAATAGCTTGTCAGTGATATAAAGTGCTACATTATGTGATTTTTAGTGTTTTATCACTAAGCCTTAGTAAAGTGGATTGCATGAAATTAAAATGCACAGCCTCTGAAAATCGCTGTGGAAATGATGATGCTTCTAGAGGGGGAAGTGATGACCCAGTGAGGTGCCGATATGAACAGCTGACAGGTGTGTTGCAGAATATCAGCTGTCAAAACAGTTTCCAGTTGCCTTGCCAGCTGCAGGTGACATGTAAAATCGAAATAACTAACCCCAGTGGAATGTCACTAATTCCTGAAGATTTTCCTGCCTCCCGCTAAGTGATTTCATCTCTTATTTTTGGGTAAATTTTATTTCACTTTTAAAAACTGATTTTAATCTGTTTATTTTCATTTAACACATCTTCTGCCGGTTGAGGTCAGTTTTGCAGTTTAGAAAATGAGCTTCCTGGGACGTGCTGGTTTAGTCTCAGTCACACACATACTTGCTATAAAATTGGAAAGGTGAAGAAAACAGTAGAAGTGTGTGTCATGTGCTTTTAGAAGAGTGTTCTTTTAAGACTTAGTCACTTTCCAAAGAGAGCTATTTTTAATAAAAATTATTTATTTCAGCCATTTTTATTGGAAATTTTTATCCTATGTGAACCTAAACATGTTTAAGTTATTTTGATTTTTTTTTTTTTTAATTTTACTTTAAGTTCTGGGATACCTGTGCAGAACGTGCAGGTTTGATACATAGGTTTACACATGCCTTGGTGCTTTGCTGCACCCATCAACCCGTCATCTAGGTTTTACGCTCCACATGCATTAGGTATTTGTCCTAATGCTCTAGTTATTTTGATTTTTAAAACAAAGTTGTCTTGTTATTATTGATGTATACTCTGAAATCTGTTTCGATTCTAGCTGTGTCTGTGACTATTAATTACAGAGCTACCTTTAACTCTGTTTATTAAAATACATTCCCTCTGTGAGATATTTGTCAGTGTTACATACACCCTTTTTGCCTCCATCATTGTGGCATAGGATGTTAATTTTTAATTTCATATAAACATGACGAAGCCTTGCCCCACATTTCTAAAATGAGAGGCAGACCTTTTATTTATTTATTTACCCTGTTTTTTTTTTTTTTGGCATTTCGAATGTTGTTCAAGTTCCAGAAGAGGGCTTTTGTTTCCTGGAAAGTAGATCCAGTCAGCTGATAGCCAGCATTCCTTGTGTGTGTATATGTGTGTTTAATAGGTTTAACAGGTTTTTTGATATTTTATTTTATTTTTTGTCATTGGTTTTGTATTATTAAGAGCAGCTTAGTATGCACTCAGCAAATATGTTCAAAGTGGAGTTGTTGGGGATGCTCTGTTTTCACTGATCTCTTTTTCAATAACCCTCATCTGCTGCACAGCCGGCTCTGAGCGCCCACACTCCAAACTCTTCCCTCTCTCCCTCGATAACAAACTGCGGTGTCCCTGGCGGTGGAGGACACAGATCACTGGGGTGGAGGAAGCACAGGCTGGTGGTGAAGGGGCCGTGGGTCATGACTTAGAAACGGACTAAAGACCATGGCAGAGGAGGGAAGCCGTCCAGAGAGACCCGGGGACCCCTTCACACAGCAGCTGCAGCCACTGCCTCTCAGCTCTCATTGGTGGAGTACATTTGATAAGTGCTGATTTAGGAAACTGTGTGAGACTTAAATTCTGTGATTTAAACTGTGTACAACCTAAATGCTTGAGAACGCTCCTGAAATTTATTTATTTATTTATTTATTTATTTATTTATTTATTTTTTTCTTTTTCTTCTTGAGACGGAGTCTCGCTCTGTCGCCCAGGCTCAGGCTGGAGTGCAGTGGCGCGATCTCGGCTCACTGCAAGCTCCGCCTCCCGGGTTCCCGCCATTCTCCTGCCTCAGCCTCTCCGAGTAGCTGGGACTACAGGCGCCCGCCACCACGCCCGGCTAATTTTTTGTATTTTTAGTAGAGACGGGGTTTCGCCGTGGTCTCGATCTCCTGACCTCGTGATCCGCCCGCCTCGGCCTCCCAAAGTGCTAGGATTACAAGTGTGAGCCACCGAGCCCGGCCCTGAAATTTATTTATTATTTCAGCCTTCTATATTGAGTCAGTACCAAAGTATATGCAGAGGTTGAGTAGTTCTTATTTCTTGGAACTCCAATTATTTCTAGTAAGGCATAAGCCTTCCGTTTAGTTCACATTGCTTAATGAAATTATTTCTTGAGACAGTTAGGACTCATTCAAGGGTCAACTCTATGATGAAGCAGAAAATCACAATTTATTATTATGATCAATACTCACCCTTTTCTCTTTTTGAGACGGAGGTTCCCTCTTGTTGCCCAGGCTAGAGTGCGGTAGTGTGATCTCGGCTCACTGCAACATCCACCTCCCAGGTTCAAAGGATTCTCCTGCCGCAGCCCCCTGAATAGCTGGGATTACAGGCGTGCACCACCATGCCTGGCTAATTTTTTGTATTTTTAATGGAGACGGGTTTTCACCATTTTGGTCAGGCTGATCTTGAACTTCTGACCTCAAGTGATCCACCCACCTTGGCCTCCCAAAGTGCTGAGATTACAGGCATGAGCCACCGTGCCCAGCCAATACTCACCTATTCTTATGAAAACAAATTACATTCCAATGTCTTTATAAACACACATTCATACATGTTAGTTTGATTCAGTTGTCCTGTGTATTCTTTAAAAAGATTCCCTTTCATTTTTTAAAATGCGTCTAAAGCAATGTTCTCATTGATACTTTGTTTTTGTTTTTCTTTTTAAAGAAATGGGCACAGAAAATTACATTTAAACTTGCCTTCTCCAGAAGTATAGTAACGACTCCCATGTGAGCAGTAGTTAATGTGTGCAGGGGCCATATTGTAAGAGCTTTATATATATATATACACACATTAATTTCAACGACTTGTGTCCATTTTAGAGAAGAGGAAACTGAGGCCCAGGCATTACGTGGAAGTTCAAGGATTCCCACACATGCGGCCTAGAGAAGTAATAACGGCCTTGCCAGGTCTCTGCTGCGGGCACTGGGCTCTCGGTCGCTAGGGAGTTCTGGGTGGTTCGTGTTAAGGCTTGTCACTCTTGATGAGGTCAGCTCTGCACATTTGCATGGAGGGAGGATGTGAGAGCCACTTAGATGGGTTGTAAGAAGTAAGGCCAGCAGGGCTGGTCCTGTTAAACTGGATCCTGCACCAGATATTATTAATTAGCTTACATTCAAACACTCGGCCCTTCTGGATATGAATTATGTAATATCATAAGCATTAAGACAAAAAATGTTGTTTATTTAGTGGAGCGAGTAGGTGAAACCCAGGCGTAAGTAATCAATTTTGAAGAGACGTGTCTGCCTGAATTTGAAAAGCAGGAAAAGCGTGGATTTTGACTTGCCCATCTGCCTGTGTCAGAGATGGAGCCCAGGGATTCTAAGAAACGGTAGTGGCAGGTCTCCCCGTGTCTGGGCACAGACACAGATTCACAGCCTTCTTGGGGTCCCCCAAGCTGCTGGCCTAGAGCTGTGTGTGAGGCAAGCTGGCTGAAGGCGAGTCATGTCCGAGATGGGTAGGCACAATGCACGTGGTTTTGTGGCTCTTTTTGGAATTGTGATACTTTGGTGTGGAAATTTTCATCCTCCATCTGTGAGGTCAGGCTTGGCAAGTGTTTTCTGTGCAGGACCAGGACTCTGTGAGCTGCACAGTCTCTACTGGGACCACTCAGCTCTGCCACACGGCGCCAGCACAGCCCCAGACGGTGTGGAGTGAGCGAGTGTGGGCGTTCAGCAGAGCTTCATTTATGGACTCTGGCGTTCCAAGTTCACATTTTAGGAAATAGGATTCTTCTATTGAGATTTTCTACCATTTTACACAAAGACAAGCACCAGGCCAATTGTGTGGCTCTCCCCATATGCCTCTGTCACTTCTGGTTTCTAAGAATGGGATTCTAGGGGTGAGTTATTCAAGACGCATTTGGTGTTCATATTGTCCACTCCCCAAATTATTCCTAGGTATTTTAGAGATGTATCAGTATCAGTTATAGAATCTTACAACCAATGCGTTATACATGCCTGTGGAAAATGGTTTCTATCTTCTTCAGGCTTTGAAGCAAATGTATTGTCAGCAATTCATTAGCCATAGTCTAAGGTCTGTGAGTTGCCTGAAAAACCCGTTGCAGGGGTTTGATCACCTTCAGTTGGCACCGGTTGCTTTTAGCCCCCTTGAGATCTGAGGGAAGGGAAGCTCTTGGGACAGGCACTGTACTCACCGTGCAGATGGTTTGTTTGCATTCTAATACAGTCATTAATTGTAAAACTCTCCACGTGTCAATTTGATTCTTCTTTTCCGTGTGAAGTTTGGCCTCCTGTCTGTGTGCTAATGCTCCCAATGTTTCTTGTTTCAGCTATCTGTACAAGAATGAGATCCAGTCAATTGACAGGCACGCATTTAAGGGCCTTGCGTCTCTAGAGCAACTGTAAGTGCCCCTTCTCTTCGTGCTTTAGTTCTTGGATGCCGCCCGGCTGTTTTCCTCTTGTAGGGACCAGTGGACTGAGCTAGCTGTTTGCATGGTGCATGACTGTGCGGGGAGTCCGTGCATGATGACGGAAAAACAGGGATGGGCGCGTCATTTGCCCTCCACCCTGCCTTCCACCCAGCCAGCCCTCCACCCACCCCTCGGGACGCATCACTGGTTTCCCTACGGTGGCACCAGGCCCTGGGCCATGCTCTCCTGACACCAGGGACAGTAAGATCGATGGAATCCCTGTCACAGCTTAGAGGAGAGACAGGCAGGCGCACAAGTCCGATCGAGGCGTCCTTCGTAGGGGAAACATCCAGGGTGCCCGAGGAGGAGAGGGCTCTTTGCCTCGTTCACTGTTCCTCCTTACGACTGTGAACACATGAAGCTGAATTTCTTCGATTGTGATGCCATTATTTTGGAGAAAACGTTTTTTCCCTTGTAGTTCTAGTTAGTGTATGCCGCGTGTCATGAAACGCTCTTAGTTTCCTTGGCCACACGTGAAGTCGTACTTTGCTGTGAAGTCAGCATGTTGATTTTTCATTACAATCTCCTGGTAAAAAGGAGGATTTGTCCTGGTTTGTTTGCTTGGCCGGTCACCTTTCACTCGGCAAGCTGAGCCCATTCCTGAGGAGTTGCAAGTTGTCCCGGTTTTAGGAATGTGGATGAAAGCAGCTGTTTGCTGTGATGCAGCGTGACGTCCTCCTGCCACAGCTGCTGATCTGTGGTCACGGGTCACTGGCTGACTGGACGCAGCGATGTCGTCAGAGAGTTTGAGGCCAAGCGGTGCGGGGGAGAGACCGCTCTGGGATTGTGCATCCTGAGGACCCGCAGTGCTCATGTTTCCGAAAGTGTGTGTTGATTCAAGTGAGCATGGACAGGGCATGGGCAGATTTGGGAAGAGGCCTGTCTCTACAGAGGACGACAGTGCAGCTCACTGCAGAAACACATGGAGGTATCCAGGGAACACCCAGATGCAGGGAGAGTTTGCAAAGGAGCAAGTTCTTATATCCAACAAGCGCTTCACTCAGTGGCGGTGAGAAAACCTTCACAGCAGACAGTGCTTCGATCCTGAGTGGATCGGAAAATCCTCATCTGGCTTTATGCTGGGTGAGTCCGGTGTTATTTTTAAGGAAGGAAAGGGCAAGTCAGGGGAGAAATGAGGCTGAATGAGGAAGGGCATCTGTGAATCACCAAGTAGGTGTTCGCTGACATTTTGGGTGATGGGGAGGGCTTCTTGAGCTGGCCAGGCTGCCTTTAGCACCCAGGGGTAGGTGAGCTGGGGTCTCTGGTGCTGCGGCTTGGATTCCATTCGTTAAACACTGTACAGGGAGCCTGAGGGCAGCCTGACCCCCTCCTCGGGCAGGGAGCTGTTGGGGAGGGCATACCTCAGTGACAGACTTGGTCAAGGGCCTGTGTGTCCAGGGAGGGCGGCTTGTGCCGGACCCTGGCGAACCGCACCCCTTCCCCGGATCGGCTCTACAGCCCTGAGCTATTGAAAACATGCATTCCTGGTGACACTGGGAGACCGGAATGCAGGAGTGCCCTGGAGTCCGGATGCAGTCCTGGGGGATCTGAGTGTCCCTGATCCAGAAAGCCTCCTTGGGAAGCTGTGGACACAGGTCAGAAAACACACCTGGCCAGTCAGGAAACATGCGTTTGAATTCAGTGATGACCTCAGTGTACTTGGGGAGCCATTTCCTGTCTTTGGTCTTGTTTCCTCAACTGTTCAGGGAGGGGTGGAGGACACCCCAGGCTGCCTGGGGCCCCGGCCTCTCTAAGATCCGGTGCACCCTGGACCGTCATTTCCCGTAGCACCTGTGCAGCAGGTGCCAAGTCCCACCCGCTCAGCCGTCCCCCTGGCCAACCTGCATTGCAGAGTCTGGGTGGAGGGATTTTTACACCCACCGCTCTCCGTGGGGCTTGAAATCCCCCCCTTTCCTTCCCTCGGTCAGTGCCTCCTCATCCTTCTGGGCTTTGCTTGGGGGACTCCACCCCTGTCTGCCTGCACTGAAACCTCGCTGAGCAGCTCACAGCCACTGTGTGTTGGTGGTGCCTGGGTCTCACATCGGTCCCCGACTGCCATGGGCTGCGAAAGGCCAAGGACCCCAAAAAACCACAGGCGCTCTGTCAGCACACTGCCCGGCAGAGACGAGGCTCCAGGGATTCTGTCGGGTTCGGCCTTCCTCGGGACCCCCGCGTCAGGTGCCCTCCCGTCACGCTCACCCACGGCGGTTTTCCTTGTCTTCCTGCTCCAGTTTTCCCTTCCCTCCCGTTTCCCATTCGTGCATGGAGTGCTGAGCACAGACCTGTTCCAGGGCAAGGGGCAGGGACAGTCTGCGTTTGGGGGCCCTCCGGCTGCAGGTGTCCGCAGAGACTCAGTGTGGCCAGTGTGGCCAGTGTGGCCCTGGTGGTGACGGTCATCTCAGAATGTCCACAGACCTGATTCTCAGGCGTGCCTTCTGAGGAGTCTTCCTTTCTGTGGAGTTACGAAGACCTGTGAACGCTGGCATGCTGCTGCCGTACGCATGTCGGCCTCCTGAAGAAGAAGTCATCTAAAATGTGTGCTGGTTGCAGGGGACACCTGAGTGGGCAGGAGGGGTCTCCCAGCAGAGCACCCCAGGGAGAAGGCTGACTTTGTGTTTGACTTAAGAGGAAAAAACCCACTTTTCAAAATGAGAAATTTCGTATTCAGGAAAAATGAGAAGGAATGAGTTATATCAAAAGGTATAAATTGTGGAAGTATGGAGACATGTTAAATGGAAAGAAATAGAAACACTGGGTATTCTGTATAATCAATGACACCCGAGGAAAGATGGTCTCTTATTTAATGCTTCAGGACTGATGGAGAAAGTCGTGTGACATTCTTTTTGTGTTTCCTTTGTGGTCTTGAAGGATACCTTTGTATCTGATAATATACTCTGTGTCAAAGTATATGATGGTGCCCCTGCCAAATTCATACACGAGTTAAAAGATTCGAGTGAAGGTATTCACCTATTTATGTATGTGCTGTCATTAAAGTTATCCTTTGGATTTTTGCTTTTTTCCATATATTTTGGAAACGAAAACGGCCGAGTCAGGCCAGGCCAGCACTGCCCTTCTCACGCGGTGTCAAGGACCTCAGTGAGCACCTCTAGGCCCCCCTCGCCCTTATCCAGTCACTAGGGTGGACATCTGTGCCTAGTGTTCAGTTGTATTTATCGAATCATTTGATAACTTTATGTATTTTTCATACAACGTAGGAAGTCTAGTGAGTGAGCTATCTATTGATATCTGAATTTGAAATGACTCGGAAAAAAATTTGGGCAAAAATCTAGATCTAAGAAAATAAATTGTAAGTTATACTTTTTTTTTTTTCTTTTGACTCCTCTAGATACCTGCACTTTAATCAGATAGAAACTTTGGACCCAGATTCGTTCCAGCAACTCCCGAAGCTTGAGAGGCTGTGAGTTGTGTGTTGTTCCTTTGCCTTTCCATTCACAGAGCTCAGGCGTCAGTCACTGGCTTGGTTAGATTAAGGTCAATATCTACCAAACACCTGAAAACTGTTTCAATATAAAGTCCCTATTTCTAGTCTAACAATTTGGAAATGGGACTTATAATCTTCTCTTTAATTGAGAGTGTTGATAAAATAGGAAAAACCATTTCTTTTGTTTTCAGATTCATTTGTATTAAATAAATGTAATCACTGAGATTTTTTAAAAGCTGGTATATATTTGACTGCTTATATTCTTTTCTACACATTTTAAGAAATATTTTTCAAAATTGGTTTGTTATAAAATCTCTTTCAACAGATTTTTGCATAACAACCGGATTACACATTTAGTTCCAGGGACATTTAATCACTTGGAATCTATGAAGAGATTGTGAGTATAATACCTTTTGTGTTTCCTTTGCTGCAAAGCCTTATTTCTCTCTGTTATCCATTCACCTGGTTCTTTTTCAAGTATTGTGAAATGTTGTTAACAATCTGATTCTGAAAGAATGCGAATATATGGAGGGTGGATTGAATCCATTAGAGAGCAAAATGAAAAACATATGGCTCAGACCATGTGGTAGGTAGTTAATCCTTTGATAGGCAATTAAGACTTAAAAAAGTTTGTTTTCAGGTAGGGTCTTGCTCTATTGCCCAGGCTGGAGTGCAGTGGCATGATCACAGCTCACTGCAGCCGCAACCTCCCGGGCTCAAGCAATTCTCCCAGATAGCTGAGTAGCTGGGACTATAGGTACATGCCCCCATGCCCAGCTAAGTTTTGTAATTTTGTGGGGTTTTTTTTTGGTTTTTCTTTTTTTGTGAAAGGGTTTTGCCATGTTGCCCAGGTTGGTCTTGATTTCCTAAGCTCATGTGATCTGTCCACCTCAGCCTCCCAAAGTGCTGGGATTACAGGCATGAGCCACCATGCCCAGCCAACATTTTAAAAAATTGTCTTTAAATTCATCAAATTAATTTTTAATTCCAGTGCATATTTTACTGGTAGAAATAAAACCAGTGTGGAAAGAACCTCTGTGCTGTATTCTGTGTCTTTCTATAGCATACTAAGGAGGCTGATCTTCACCCTTTTTTTTGAGACAGAGTTTTGTTCTTGTTGCCCAGTCTGGAGTGCAATGCCTGGATTTCAGCTCACTGCAACCTCTGCCTCCTGGGTTCAAGCGATTCTCGTGCCTCAGCCTCCCTAGTAGCTGGAATTACAGGTGCGTGTGACCACACCTGGCTAATTTTTGTATTTTTGGTAGAGACGGGGTTTCACCATGTTGGCCAGGCTGGTCTTGAACTCCTGACCTCAGGTGATCTGCCCGCCTTGGGCTCCCAAACTGCTGGGATTACAGGTGTGAGCCACTGCACCCAGCCTCCACCCATTTTTTTAAGGCTTCCAAATATACTTTTTGCGTATACTGAGCTATTTCTTGTAATTAAGGCATTTTAATACTGTTGGAGAAAGTTGTGACATTCTTTTTGTGTTTTCCTTCATGGTCTTGAAGCCGTTATTTTCGGTTAGATATTACTGAGTGTATGCAGTGAACTAGACCTAGAAAGAAACAGAAAATGCCACGAGACAAGTCTAACTCCAGAGTGGTCTTCTGTTGTTTGTTTTATCTCTTCAGTGAAATAAAGTGGAGTAAAACATAGACCTTCAGAACTATTTGTGATTTTTTTTTCCTTTAGGATAAAGATACCGCAAGCCGAACTAAAAACTACATCCTGGCTAGGAAGATGGGATGAATACTTCCATATTTGATAGATAACAGAGAGTAGAAAGAAATCACCAGATAAACGCTCTAGAAAGTAGCCAAGACAAGTTTAGGGCAGACGGGTAACAGCCTGGATTATGCTGACAGCTGCCTTCTCTCTGTTCTCAGCCTCTCTCTGGGTGTCTGGCAAGGTCCCCCTCTCCTGTTTGCTCACTTTACTAAAGTTGCTCAAACACTACAACCCCAGATTGAGATTCTGTGATAGATTTACAGAGCTGCATCAAGAGAGCACGCTGTGTCCTGGCTGCTGTCTGCTCGGAGCAGTCTCTAACCTCACGTCCCTGAGGGGCCCCAGGCCGAGGAGGCCACACCAGCTGCCCCACCTCTCCAGACCTCCTGAATAGCCCTCTCTGCTTCAGAGCAGATGAAGGTTGGGGGTCCTGTGCTTCCTCGGGTGCCCTGAGCAGCTCGCTCTGCCAGGACTGACTGGCCAGATGCCACATACCTAACTGTGACCATCCGGGTCTTGCATGTGCCTGTGGTCCTGTACTGACCTTCAGCTGTGGGCACAGCTTGGGTGCCCTGGGCACGTGGCTGACACTGTCCCCCTCACAGCCTCCTCACCTGAGAGCTGTGCACCTGCTCATGGGGGAAAGGGTGATTCTGGTCGTGAGGCCAGTTCTGTGTTCCTGTCCCCTCTGGGCTCATGTCTGGGAGAACCTCGGATGGGAGATGTAGCCTCCCCTTCCCCTCCTGGAGCCAGCTTCGGCCCCTAGTGATGCCCTCACCCTGCCGCCCTGGTGAGCACCTCTCGGGATCCCATGCCCATCTCGGGGGTGCCCCAGGGCCACCTCATTGAGAGTTAATAGTGAGCACGTCTGTTGCAGGACTTTTCCCTAGTTCAGCGAAAGATGGGGTCCTTGTTACTTGGCCAGAAAAATTTAGGCTCGCAGACTGAAGAGTGAGAAAAACGGGATTTATTGGGCAAAAAGGAAAAAAAGGGGGAAACAGAGACCCTTAGCAAAGCAAGAGAGTGAGTTTCCTGCCAGTGGGCTTCTGCCTCACAGATTGAATTCCACCCAGGAAGAGGAGGGCCAGGCTTCTCCCCGCTGCAGATGGCACAAACCTCTGTGGGCTCCACCCCAGTGTGCACCCCTCCCAGTGCGCAGGCCGGCTGGAGGGGCCTGGGGACCCCTTCCCACCTGGCTGTCTCACATCCAGCTGCCAGCCTCTTCCAGCCCTTGCCCTGTAGCCTGTGTTTGCTACCCGGAACTCCTCTGTCCCCCAGATAACCTCTTCCCCATGTGCGGAGACAACACTTTTACCAGGGTGCAGGCACACCCTGCCCGTGTTGCCCTTGTTGGGACAGGGTGTGCCACTCACTAGAAACTTTCCAGGTCAGCTTGGACCTCAGGAAACTTAGGTGTGAACCCCGGCCAGGAGATGCAGCCCTCCCCTCCCACACTCCCTGGGAAGGCTCAGGCCAGAGTGAGATGATGTAGAACTGTCCTGCCCGTGATGATGGGTGTTGAGTGACAGTGGTGGTTTTGTGGCTGTGGTTTTCATGTTACTGATTTCTGTGAGTGGTTCCCTCCCGTCTCCTTCACGAACTTCCCTGACCTGTGCCGCTGGCACACTCCTTCGCCTTGAACTCGACACCCGATGTCTGGGTGTGCACCAGCCCTATGCTATTCACGCCTCTCCAGTGAGTGCCTTGAGGGGCACTGTGCACCCCCGGGCTCTTCCGGTAACGTGTGTGTCTCGACATCACTCCCTGAGTCGGGCACTGGGGCTCAGATTCCACCACGAGACGTGTCCCATCCCCATGTCGCGAGCCCGGCAGGCCTGGCACATGTTTCCCGACGCAGGACCCGGAAGCCCTGTCTGATGGACGGATGGACAAGCCTACCCACCCCACGTCTCACCGGCTGCATCTTCCTTCCCACAGGCGACTGGACTCAAACACACTTCACTGCGACTGTGAAATCCTATGGTTGGCGGATTTGCTGAAAACCTACGCGGAGTCAGGGAACGCGCAGGCAGCAGCCACCTGTGAATATCCCAGACGCATCCAGGGACGATCAGTGGCAACCATCACCCCGGAAGAGCTGAACTGTGGTGAGTGGCCCGACACGCTCACAGCATCCACACACACACACACACACACACCATTCACACACACACACACCATTTACACACACACCATTTATAGACACACAGACATGCAGACACGACACACAGGCACATACACGCACACACCATCCACACACACCATTTATAGACACACAGACACACCATTTACACACCATCTACACACACACTATGGACACACAGACACAAACCAGCCACACACACACGCACATACAATCCACACACACACCATGCACACGCACATACCATCTACACACACCATTTATAGACACACACACATGCAGACACAAACCACACACACGCACATACACGCACACACCACACACACACCATTTATAGGCACACACACATACACACATGCACACACGGCTGTTTATTTTGGTAAGGTGAAAGGATCTCCCTGTGTGATGGTTTTGTAATATGACAAAAATACATAGTTTTTTAAGTTTCTTCTAGCTCAGTTCTTGGTGGAGCTATGGCAGGGGCAGTTGGTACTGAGCGCGGGCCTGATGGCTGGGGGTACTGCACACTCAGGTTTCTAGCCTGGGGAGCAAGAGGCCCAGACCCCTGTCAGCCACCTGCCTGCGCTGCTTCCCCACCCCGGACCCAGACTCCGCCGTCAGCTCTGCAGGACACTGGCTGTCAACAGCTCCCAGAAACGGCCCTCAGTGGATGGAGCTGCCCCACCTGCGTCCCTGAAGGGAGGGCCCTCGGTGCTCAGGGGGGCCCAGGGACCTGTGTTGCTCAACTTGGCAGCTCTGCGGAGCTGTGCCAGCACCTGTGAATCAGCCGAGGCCCTGTCGTTGCCGCTAATGCTCCTATGGGTGTTCATTCCAGATGGCTTTCCAAGAAACCGACTCATGGCCTCTCTGTAATCACAGTGCTGAGGTTGTGCCCTTGGAGACCTTGTCATACTTTACTCCTTACTCCAATTTGGCTGTCAGTGATTATTCTTGTTTTTTATACTAGCTTTATGGAGGCATTGTTCCTGTGCCAGACAGTTCACCCCCTCAGGTGTACAATTAGGTGGGTTTTAGGACGTTTGCAGGGTTGTGCCGCCTAAATAATGAAGACAGCAGCAAAAGCTTATTTTGATTGTGTGGTGACGGGGAGCCATGGGAGGGTTTACGGCACGTTGGGATGATGTTATATTCTAGAAGGAGCTTTCTGGCAGCCCTCCTTGGGAGAGGGAATCGGGGAGTGTGTGAGGGAGGCCAGGCTAAGGCCTGAGTGGTGAGAACCTCCATGAAGCCGAGGGCTCTAGAACCGCAGAGGAGAGAGGAGGCGCTCTGGTTCCCAGAGTGACATGGGAGCACGGGGAGGGCCGGGCAGCGCCCCCCAGCCTCCTGACCTGGGCTGTGCAATGCTGGGGAGACGGAAGGAGGCAATCCTGGAGGAGCCCTTGCTGATAGCCCCAAGTTGGGTCGAGGGCTTTTGTTGTGGTTGCCAGGCAGCATGGCAGCACTGAGCAGAGTCATCTCCACTGCACACACACACACACACACACATACACACACACTCCTACCCGAGCTTGTGTCTGCCCCACTGCAGGCACTCACTTGTACACACCTGTGTGTGGTTGTGTTTTTCTTCTTGTGATGCTCACAGAATGTGCATGGAGACAGATTCGCACACTGAGGTGACAAGGCAGAGATGGAAGCCTAGGCCTGCCCTCGGCGTGGTTCCCTCATGGCTGCTGAAGGGAGCCTTAGAGGAGGCCGCTCCCTGTGCAGGCCTGGAGCTGCAGAGTAGCCGCCAGGGACGGGAGCCTGGGAGCCGTCAGCCCTTGAGGAAGGCCTGGGAGCCGTCAGCCCTCGGGTGGCCCCTGGAAGCCGTGTGGAGTCACGGGCATGCAGGAGGCGGGAGAGGCCATTCTTCCCCTTGCCCAGGGTGGAGGGTGAAGGGTGGGGCAGCTGTGGAGGGGGCAGCTGTGGAGGAGGGAGGCTGGGAGTTGCTCCAGCTGTGGTGTCTGCCACCTGCCTGTGCTTTTAGAGACTTATTCTTTTTTTTTTTTTTTTTGAGACGGAGTCTCGCTCTGTCGCCCAGGCTGGAGTGCGGTGGCGCGATCTCGGCTCACTGCAAGCTCCGCCTCCCGGGTTCACGCCATTCTCCTGCCTCAGCCTCTCCGAGTAGCTGGGACTACAGGCGCCCGCCACCACGCCCGGCTAATTTTTTGTATTTTTAGTAGAGACGGGGTTTCACCGTGGTCTCGATCTCCTGACCTCGTGATCCATCCGCCTCGGCCTCCCAAAGTGCTGGGATTACAAGCGTGAGCCACCGCGCCCGGCCTTAGAGACTTATTCTTTCAGGGACGCTTTAGCTACAGAGTACTATTTTTTGTCTTTCATTCTCTGAAAATAGTGACCCGTGGCGTATCCACTCTGCACAGGTGTTTGGCTTTCCCGAAGGGCCTTGAGGGGACGCCGAAGGCTGTCATTTGGGGCTCGTCTGCCCAGCTCTGAGCCAGCCTGTCTCTCGGGTGCTCAGAACGTGGCGCCCTGAGATGTAGACATCGTGTAGATACGCACTGTAGATGGGGCTGTAGAGAAGCCAGTCTGGCACTTTTGTGGGGGATGTTTATGGCTGAATTACGCCTTTGGGCATCTGTGGTTTCCTCTTGGACACAGAGAACTCAACGTGGGTTGTCATTTATTTTCATGTCATGGTTTAGACTAAAAAGGTTTCCGTTTTCTGGTTGGGCACAGAAAGGCCCCGGATCACCTCCGAGCCCCAGGACGCAGACGTGACCTCGGGGAACACCGTGTACTTCACCTGCAGAGCCGAAGGCAACCCCAAGCCTGAGATCATCTGGCTGCGAAACAAGTGAGTTGGGGCCAAACAGAAATGTCCCCCGCACACCTCTCGGAGTTACACCCAGACACCCAAACCACACCTCACTCCCCACCAAGGCCCACGTCCACTCTGCCTCCTCCACGTAGGGAAAAATACAAAGGAGAAACTTTCTGCGCCTTTTCCGGTCTTACATGGCAGGGGGTGTGACGATGTTTCTGCCGGCTGGGGCCCCTTCCCCACTCTCTCCTGGGCAGCACAGGGGTGCCCTGGCCGGGCAGTGCGTCACTGCGGCCCTGCCCGGTGGGAGGAGGGAGAGCATGCTGGTGGTTCTCTCCCTGCCCCTGACCTCTGGCAGCAGCCTGTTTGCTCTGGTCACCGTTGTTGGCACCCTTGACCTGGGGCACTGTGACCAACCTGAGCGGGTGCGGGAGGGGCCCTGACCTCTGCTGGGACGGCGTCCTCAGGAGCCTGGAGCGCCATGCAGCTGCTGACACAGGTTCGCTCAGCTCCCGTGTGGATCTAACTTGCCTCCCAAACAAAGAAAGTCTCCCCTTGGGTCCGCAACATGGTGTGGGCCTGTTAAGGCTAAGACGGCCCCGGCTGTGGGCTGTCAGGGTGACAGGGGGAAGTCCTACAGCTGACCATCACATGTGTCCTGGCAGCAAGCCCCACCTGTGAGCCCAGGTGTGGGGAGCACCCCTGCCCCGCTTGGGTTTGTGAGCTGGGGCTGTGTTGGTTAAAGAGTGATGGAGTCTAGGAGGAGAGATGGGAGGAAGTGAAAGGCGTGCAAGGAGGGTGGGTGGGGCAGGGCCCGTGGTGCAGGGGCAGAGAGGCCTAGGTGGGAATGAGGTCAGATTGCCGGAAGGCACCTGGGGCCAAATCATTGAGGGTGCTGAGCTGGAGTGGAGCACTTTCAAAGTGACCTTTTGAAAGACATCCTTAAAAGAAAATCCTGAAGTAAAGCCACCGTGGCCTGGCTTCTCCCATCTGCCTGTGTGAGGACAGCTTCTGAAGCAGCTCCTCCTGCCGGCCCAGCCCCAGCGCTCCTGCGCTGCTCCTCTCTGGCCATGTTTAGTCACGAGGGAGCAAGAGGGATGCGTCTGAGCTGTGAGCCCGGTGATACTCGGGCAGATAGATGAGGCACAAACTGAGTCATTGTTCCAGACTCCAGGGGCAAACCGGGCTGGGCTTGGCTCTCAGGCAAGGCGGTGTTTATAGAAGAGATGGACAGAAGCAGGGAGCTGGCCGTCCCCGGTTGTCAGGAACAGAATGGGAAGATGTGTTCATGCTGAAGAGGACATGGGAGGCTTGTTCCAGCTCTAGATTTTGTTATTGTCATGACTGAAAGGTCATGTTGACCTTGGCTGCAGTGCTGGACAAGGAGCCTGTAAGGTGCCGTCACTCTCTTCACAGCTCTTGTCTTGGATGGCTCCCAAGTTGAGATTTAAAATGCAGAGAACACTGGAGGAATTCTGCAGTGTTATGTTGTGTGCATTTAAAAGTCAGGGAATCATAAATTTGGCCCCAGTCCGTCACACCTACATTTTATATACGAAAAAATTGATGCCCGCAGTTGAAATCTCACAGCTAAATATGGCAGAGCTAGAGCCAAAGCCCTGAGGCCTGGTGACCTGTGCTGGGCTCTGCCCTCCACCAGCTGGAGTCTCACCTGCCGGCCGGCCTTACCTAGCATCCAGAGTCACCTGCAGGCTACCCTCACCTGCTGGCTCGCCGTGTTTCTGGGAGGGGGACTGGGCCACATCAGAGAGAGTCTTGTTTATGGGGCCTAAGCTGACATTGCTTCCATCCAGCAAGCCCTGTGAGTAAGGACAGATTGTAGGATGGGGATTGGTGGCAGGCAGAGGAGAGCATGAGGAAGATTTGGGAGGAGAGTGTCCCCGACGGTTTGGCTGCGTGCTGGCAGGTTTCTGAGGGCGGTCGTGGGGAAGTGCTTTTGCACAGTGCTGGTGCTGCTCCACCTGCATGAGCGACCCAGCTTGGTCCAGGCTCCACAGGTTCCTTAGGAAAATCGCGTGGAAGATGCTGAATCTCGTGCACTGAGGAAGTGGGTTTCTGTTTCAGAGGCCTTGTCTGTCTTGGTGATCTGGAAGCAGGAGTTCTCTGCAGGCCCATCTGCATTCTCAGAGGGCGCGGTGCCTGGCTGTTGTTACTCTGTCCTCACACTTGCCATAGACTGAGATCTCAGTGGCATCCAGTGTCACCTGTCTCCTCTTCACCTGCTTCTGCATAAAGGGAACTAAAGTGAAGTTACAGGTTGGGGGGGTGAGGGTGAGAGGCGGCAGGACTGAGCCTTGGGGTACAGGTGTTGCAGCTTTTCTTGGCTGCCCGAAGTGTGTGTGATGTGGCATGGCCCCAGGGGAGGTCATTGCTGCCTGAGGACTGACCGAGCCATGCGAAGATGGGGTCACCCATGTCCTGGCCTCTTCATGGTGCAGCGCCACAGGTTCCTCCCAGATGCCAGAGGGAGGCCAGCCAGCAGCTTGCAGGCACTGTTTATTAAAATACAGATAGAGAGGTCTGGTGCACAGCTGTAATCCCAGCACTTCCGGAGCTGGAGGCAGGAGGAGCGCTTGAGCCCAGGAGGCTGACGCTGCAGTGAGCAATGGTTATACCACTGCACTGCAGCCTGGGCTGCAGAGAGAGACTCTGTCTCTAAAATAAAAAAATAAAATACACATAGATACATCTTTGGCTTTTAGTGATGTAAAAATGTTTCTACCCTTTTTAGTTAATTCACCAGAAACAAAAGAAAACGTTTCCTTGGAATTTTTTCTATTTTGTTCATCGCTTTCTCCTTTGGAATTAGGAACACTGTAAAACGTGTAGATAGATTGAACACGTGAATACTAAGGATAAGTACCTGAGCGAATGAGATGTGCAAATACACGGTCCCCTTTTCAGAATTGCCTGTTAGGTCAGGGGCTGCCAGGAAGGAGGAGACCCTGGAAGGTGAGCTGTTCCTCACGTGAGTTCTGATGTGCCTGCTGCAAGGCTGGAAACTCCTGTGCTGGGGATGGGTGAGGTACGTCTTTGTGCTTTCAACACTTGACCAGACCAAATTTCTGTCTTTGTAGTAATGAGCTGAGCATGAAGACAGATTCCCGCCTAAACTTGCTGGACGACGGGACCCTGATGATCCAGAACACACAGGAGACGGACCAGGGTATCTACCAGTGCATGGCAAAGAACGTGGCCGGAGAGGTGAAGACGCACGAGGTGACCCTCAGGTACTTCGGGTCTCCAGGTATGTGGTGGGCATTTCACACCTGGATTCCATCCAGAATTGTTGTCCCCCACTATCTGCCTTCTCCTTTCCTTGCACCCCAACTCAGTAAAATAAGAATGAACACTGAAGTCTGAAGTTGAAGCTCCAATACCAGGGTTGGCTCACAAAGCTTTCAAAGCGCAGCGTCGTAGATGATCCGTGAGCGGTGCTGTGGTCCCCAGTTAGCCCCTCATCTGGGGACACACTCATAGTCCACACAGCCGGGGCAGTCCATGCTGTGAGCCCAGCCCATTGAGAGAGGGCCTTGGGAACCTGGAGAGACTGTGCCACACCTTAACGCACTGACCCCACCCCCCAGGCGCCATCTGAAGGGACAGCTACTCAGCCACAGCCAGCTGTTGCCATGTGGTAACAAGGTCTCTATTTTGCTAAGGGTTTGGATTATGTAAAAGAAACCACAAATCTAGATTTTTATCCAATATTTTCATGTTTAAGATAATGGCACCTAAATTTAAAACATATAAAAACTGTCTCAGCCACATCAAGTCCAGCTGTGGCCTCTCATCCATCTGGGCCCCACCAGGTTGCAAACTCTGCTCTGATCCACCTGTGTTATCCATGGCCATTGCTCAGAAGAGGAGCTGGGCCCTTGCAGAACAGCGGAGTGAGGCGTTGGGTGTACCCACCACGGCTCTGGGAAATGATGCAGATCACTTCACGCCTCTGGACGGGTCTGCCTGTCCTCCTGTGCAGAAGCCGGTAGAGCCAGAGCCCTTACCCAGGGAGGCTGCAGGTGTAACTTCCTCTCTGAAACCTTCTGGCTGCCTTTAGCTTCAGCCACAAATCATGCCAGGGTTGCTGTTTCCCTGTTATTTTGTATTTCAGGCCATTATGGTTATAAAACCTTTTGTTTGGCAATGTAAATGGTTTTGGTATTTCTTGTTTAAATCCCAGCTCCTTAATTGGCCTGGTCTCTGCATCACCTGGTACATCCCAGCATAGACACAATCAACGGTTACCAGTGACTGAGAATTCCTGGCTATTACATTTCCGTTCAAAGGAAAGCCCAAGGATATAGTGCTGCTGAATCAAAGCCCTTAATCAAACAACGTTCCACATGTTTAGCATAAGGCATTCAGCATCTTTCCAAATTCAGAGTGCTGTGGGCCTGTGCAGAGAAATTAAGACACAGCCGCTGCTCATAGAAGGAGCATGGGCTCTATTTTTAAGGAATTAAAAAATCCACAAAATAGGGAGAAAAAGTTATGTAGTACTGTTAAGTATATGTTATAGACAAAGGAGAACAACCATGGATTATGAGTAATGAACTACTTAGGAAGAGTTACTATGTTCGTAGTTTGATTGATTCCTGGACAGGAATGTTTAGCCAGCTCTTTATGGCTAGAGAGTTCCAAATTTCACTCCTTTTGATCTGAGTTGTGTCTTTCTCAGGAACAACAGCCCTATTTAGTATACTAGTCTGAGCATGTGGGTTTAGCTCCCTCAGATACACGTGAAGAGTCTCCCGCCATCCAGTGCACAGGGAGTCACTGCAGCATGGGGGAACCAGCCCTGAGAAGCCCAGAAGCCCAGGCCAGGCTGACACACTGCAGCCTGCAGTTCACACCAGCCTGCTGCCTGTTTTTCCTAAGGTCTATGAACTAAGAATACTTTTCTACAATTTTAAATGATCAAAACTTTTGAAAGAAGAACAATGTCTTACGACCACATGACAGCTAGAGGAAATGCAGGCGTCATTGTCTATGATAAAGTTTTCTTGGAGCATGACCACACTCATTCTTTTGCGCAAGGTCTATGGCTGCTTGTAAGCTACCATGGCAGAGTTGAGTAGTAGCAACAAAACCTGTGTGGCCTTCAAAACTTAAAACAGGACCAGTCTGGCCCTTTACAGAAAAAAATGGCCAACTGCTGTCACAGACTATGGTAATAATGTATAGTAATAGGAATAGAGTGACATGTAGGTCTCCGTGGGCCATAAAGGGGCGTATCGCACCGAGTATCCTGAAGCTCTGTGATTAGGGGCATATAAAAAGTTTGCAATTTTTATCTTTCTGATGAATTACATTTTTGATCAGTAACACTTCTATCTCTATCAGTGCTTTTTGCTTCAAGGTAAATTTGTTGTAAGATAAATAGAGCAGCCTCTACTTGATTCGTATCATCAGGTGTGTCATTTCCCACCATTTTTCTCGGAGCCTTTTCACGTACATATGTTTGAGATGTTTAATATAAATAACATAGAGCTAGAAATTAAAAAAAAAATCCTAAGTTTTTCTTAAAGTTAATCCATTTAAATATGTTTATTGTAGTTAACAATATGAGATTTATAAATTCTACCTTGTATTTTGAACTGTTTGTCCAAACTTTTCTATGTTTCTTGCTTTAGTTGGAAATAATTATTTTTCATATTTGCTCCCCACTACTAGTTTGGACACTATATGCTCATTTCTGTTCTTTTAGTGGTTAGCCTGGAAAATTTTAAATGCATTCTTAAATTGCCAAAATCTAAAGTTAGTATAACCTTCCCCTCTAACATGCATTCATCCCTCTGAGTTGCTGTGCTTAGTTCTGTTGTTTTTTTTTTTTAACCTATAAACATTATTATTTTGTTCTCCCATGTTTGTCTGGATGCATCCACATGGTTCCCACTTCCTTTGTCCTTCCTTTGTTCATCTCAGCTCTTCTGTCGGGGATCACCTTCCTTCTGCCTGATGTGGGGGGAGTTGGGCAGCAAGCTCATGTGAGGACCAGATTTTGGTGAACAACACTTGAATGAGATTTATTTCTCTCTTCTACTGGGCATCGTTCCCTGGGTGGGGCAGCAGATTTTGAAGTTAGTTCTTTCTCATGCCAAGGGTACAGCACTGTGGGGATGCAGCTGCTGTTCGGTCTTCTGTTGGACTTCTCTTCATGGGCCTATGTTGATCTGTGTCTAGTCTTCTGTATCACATGAGGCTCTTAAGGCTAAATCTAAGTTGTAAGGGTCTGCAAATGCCCTCAAGGCTGACTTTGACTTTGGTGTTTGTACTTCTGTGAGTAGCTTCATGGTTTCCAGTTCGTTATTCTGATAGAAATAGTAATATTAAATGTCATTTCTGTATTTTTTATAATTTATACTTAAATATTTGATTAACCCAGCTTACATATTAATGTATATAAAAAAGGTAGAAAGTCTTCCTCCTGGCTCTTTTCATCGTCCACTCAATTCCTTTTCCCTTCCCCTCTTCCCAAAATGCTTAGTAGTTTCTTCCCTGTCTATATACAAAAAATGTAAGCATATTTGAGGCAAGTGATTTTTCTTAGATGATATCTTAGAAATCTTTCTAGTCTTTCCCTTTTAATACATGAGTTTTCTTGTTCTCTTTCTTTCTATAGCTGCATAGAATTCCATGGTCTAAATGCACCATAATTTATTTAACAAGTTCTCTTTTGGAGTGAGTTTAGATTTTTTTCCAAATCTTTAGCTATCACAGTTCTGTGTTCTTTATTCAAAAGCCTTTGGGCCAGATGTCTTTTGATATCCAGAAACTTGGGGAAATTTTTAGAAGGGTAGCATAGTGTAAAATCCACATACCAGTTTAGACTGTCAGCAGAGTCTGGGATAGTACCCTGTAATCAGTGTATTAATATCCTATAGCAAACTGTATGGATATTCACAGAAAATAGAATAAAGACTATAAGTAGCCTTATGCTAGATAGATCCAGTTTTGCAAACAAATAAGTTATGAAAAAATAATGATTTTTGGAGCTTTCTGAATTTTAGCATGGCAGATAAGGATGGTTGACCTGAAGAAACAACAGGGCAAAAGGAAAACAAAAATTATTTATTTATTTATTTATTTATTTATTTAGACAGAGTCTTGCTCTTGCCCAGGCTGGTGTGCAGTGGTAAGATCTCAGCTCACTGCAACCTCTGCCTCCCTGGTTCAAGTGATTCTTCTGCCACAGCCTGCCGAGTAGCTGGGATTACAGGTGTGCGCCACCATACTGGCTAATTTTTGTATTTTTGGTAGAGGCGGGGTTTCGCCATGTTGGCCAGGCTGGTCTCGAATTCCTGACATCAGGCGATTGCCCACCTCAGCCTCTCAAAGTGCTGGGATTACAGGCATGAGCCACCACGTCTGGCCCAAACAAAAATTCATTTGGACATATGACATTTTATGTGCTTGTAAAAATATCTATGGATTAAGTTTCTAGCAGAATATATATATTTTTAAATTTTACTTTAAGTTCTGGGATACATGTGCTGAATGTGCACGTATGTTACATAGGTATACATGTGCCATGGTAGTTTGCTGCCACCTATCAACCTGTCATCTAGGTTTTAAGCCCCGCAGGCATTAGATATTTGTCCTAATGCTCTCTGCCCCCTTTCCCCCAACCCTCCAACAGGCCCGATGTTTGATGTGCCGCTCCCTTTGTCCATGTGTTCTCACTGTTCAACTCCCACTTATGAATGAGAACATGCGGTGTTTGGTTTTCTGTCCCTGTTTAGTTTGCTGAGGATGATGGTTTCCAGCTTTTTCCATGTTCCTGCAAAGGACATGAACTCATTCTTTTTTATGGCTGCATGGTATTCCATGGTGTGTATATGCTACGTTTTCTTTATCCAGTCTGTTATTGATGGGCATTTGGGTTGGTTCCAAGCCTTTGCTATTGTGAGTAGTGCTGCAATAAACATAACGTGTGCGTGTGTCTTTATAGTAGAATGACTGATAATCCATTGGGTATATACCCAATAATGGGATTGCTGGGTCAAATTATATTTCTGGTTCTAGATCCTTGAGGAATCGCCACACTGTCTTCCACAATGGTTGAACTAATTTACACTCCCACCAACAGCGTAAAATCGTTCCTATTTCTTTGCGTCCTTGCCGACATCTGTTGTTTCCAGACTTTTTAATGATCGCCATTCTAACTGGCATGAGATGGTATCTCATTGTGGTTTTGATTTGCATTTCTCTAATGACCAGTGATGATGAGCTTTTTTTCATGTGTTTGTTGGCCACATAAATTTCTTTTGAGAAGTGTCTGTTCATATCCTTAACCCACTTTTAGATGGGGTTGTTTTTTTCTTGTAAATTTGTTTAAGTTCCTTGTAGATTCTGGTATTAGACCTTTGTCAGATGGAGAGATTGCAAAAATGTTCTCCCATTCTATAGGTTGTCTGTTCACTCTGACAATAGTTTCTTTTCTTGTGCAGAAGCTCTTTAGTGTAATTAGATTCCATTTGTCACTTTTGGCTTTTGTTGCAATTGCTTTTGGTGTTGTAGTCACAAAGTCTTTGACCATGCCTGTGTCCTGAATGTTATTGCCTAGGTTTTCTTCTACTGTTTTTATGGTTTTAGGTTTTATGTTTAAGTCTTTAATCCATCTTTGAGTTAATTTTTGTATAAGCTGTAAGGAAGGGGTCCAGTTTCTGTTTTCTGCATATGGCTAGCCAGTTTTCCCAGCACCATGTATTAAATAGGGAATCCTTTCCCCATTGCTTGTTTTTGTCAGGTTTGTGAAAAGATCAGATGGTTGTAGATGTGTGGTGTTATTTCTGAGGCTTCTGTTCTGTTCTATTGTCTATATCTCTGTTTTGGTACCGCTATCATGCTGTTTTGGTTACTGTAGCCTTGTAGTATAGTTTGAAATCAGGTAGTGTGATGCCTCTGGCTTTGTTCTTTTTGCTTAGGATTGTCTTGGCTATACGGGCTCCTTTTTGGTCCATATGAAATTTAAAGTGGTTTTTTCTAGTTCTGTGAAGAAAGTCAGTGGTAACTTGATGAGAATAGCATTGAATCTATAAATTACTTTGGGCAGTATGGCCATTTTCACAATATTGATTCTTCCTATCTATGAGCATGGAATGTTTTTCCATTTGTTTGTATCCTCTCTTATTTCCTTGAGCAGTGGTTTGTAGTTCACCTTAAAGAGGTCCTTCAAGTCCCTTGTAAGTTGTGTTCCTAGGTATTTTATTTTCTTTGTAGCAATCGTGAATGGGAGTTCACTCATGATTTGGCTCTCTGCTTGTCCATTATTGGTGTATAGGAATGCTTGTGATTTTTGCACATTGATTTTGTGCCCTGGGACTTTGCTGAAGTTGTTTATAAGCTTAAGGAGTTTTGGGGCTGAGATGTTGGGGTTTTCTAAATATACAATCATGTCATCTGCAAACAGAGACAATTTGACTTCCTCTCTTCCTATTTGAATACCCTCTTAGGAGGGTGTATATATCCAGGAATTTACCCATTTCTTCTAGATTTTCTAGTTCATTTGTGTAGAGGTGTTTATAGTATTCTTTGATTGTAGTTTGTATTTCTTTGGGATCAGGGGTGATATCCCCTTTATCATTTTTTATCCTATTTGATTCTTCTCTCTTTTCTTCTTCATTAGTCTGGCTAGCAGTCTATCTAATCCATTTGTCAAACCGATTAACAAAATATGTATTTTGTTAATCTTTTCAAATTAATCCAGCTCCTGAATTCATCTTTTTTAAGGGTTTTTCGTGTCTCTATCTCCTTCAGTTATGCTCTAATCTTAGTTATTTCTTGTCTTCTGCTACCTTTGTTTGGCAGGGTAATTTCTGGGCAATAGAGTGTGCACATCTTCAGTGTCGGCATGCATTGCCACGTCTCTGCAGGTGGGCTGGGCCAGGGTGTGCTCCCACTGCCAGCGTGGGAGAGTTCTGTTTCCACACAAACTCACGCATGAAAGACATTCGTAACTGTATGGACTTTTTTTCTGGATTTAAATTGGAAAAATATTATTTCTTGCTTGCTTTTAATTTGCATTTTTTGTGAGTAAATTTGATATTTTGGTATACTCTAAATATACTTCACTAACAATAATTTGTGCTAATAAGAGCTACTAGCAAGGTCTAACAAGATTGACATAATGTATTTTATTTAGAAATAAGAACCCTCCATGGAGTTCAGCACATGTTTTAAGAAAAAGCGCTTCCTAATTAGCTCTTCCTAACCAATCATGGTTGCTCACTTTTCTCAGGTGGCCTGCATTTTGTCTGACCCGAGGCTGTGAACCATTTTTATTGTCTGCACATTTCTTTAAAAAGAAAATATGCAGCTACGTTGTGTTTGTTTTGCCTATTTTGGTGGTAAATAGAATTAATAGCCTGACATAGGAGAAATCAAGCAAAAACCATGTCAAACCGGGAGAAATTAATTGAGAATTTCTGTTTAATTGTGACAGCTCGACCCACTTTTGTAATCCAGCCACAGAATACAGAGGTGCTGGTTGGGGAGAGCGTCACGCTGGAGTGCAGCGCCACAGGCCACCCCCCGCCGCGGATCTCCTGGACGAGAGGTGACCGCACGCCCTTGCCAGTCGACCCACGGGTGAACATCACACCTTCTGGCGGGCTTTACATACAGAACGTCGTCCAGGAGGACAGCGGAGAATATGCGTGCTCTGCGACCAACAACATTGACAGCGTCCATGCCACTGCGTTCATCATCGTCCAGGGTGGGTATCCATCCTCTGTGCCAGAGCCAGGGCTCAGCCCCGTCCTCACCCCTCCACCAGCTCGCACTGCTGTACCCACAAACGCTCCATACAATCTTCTGCCCTGTCCACTTCACTCGGTTTATTTTTATCCATTATACTCCCATTGGACTAAATACAGATGATTGCCATTTGTAGATTTTTGGAACAGAAGGCTCTGTAGTATGGGCTCTGTGTGCTGGCTGTCGTGTCTCTGTACCTCCAGCACCTGGCCGGCAGGAGTGTCTGTCAGATAAGTGAGAGAGCGAGAGAGAGAGTGTGTGTGTGTGTGTGTGTGTGCACGCATGCATGCACGTGTGCAGTAAGGTGGTTGATGCACCTTGCAGCCAACTTTGAATCCTTCCCTAAGATCAGTTTTGGATGTAATCTCCTGGGAGTATTCATCGTTTTATGCCTTCTGCCATGGATTTCTACATTGCTTAATTGACTGTAAAATGAGTTATCCTTGTGAAGTGGGACGTTTGTTGGAAAACATTCAAACAATACAGAAGTGCAAAAGATAAATTAGTAGACATGATATTAGAGATAGAGAAATCATTTCCTTCTGCCAGCCTCTCTTCAACCCTTTCCTGTCTCACTGGCAATCTGTCGAGAATCTTTCTGATTTTCTTTGCATGTACAGCAATGCAACTGTGTTACATGGATTTACTTTTTTTGTGGCTGTTACTTTTATAAAAATGGAATCATACCAGACAATACTATTCTGTAAGTTATGTTTTTCATCCAGTGGTAATAACCACTATCATCATACACAGCTATACCAGATGGCATGTTTTTAAGCATTTGCAAATATTAATCTAGGGTGAGGATTGAGAGGAATCATTGTAAGTTGGCCTGGTGTCCACGAGCTGCAGTGTGGCCTCATCTGTGCCTCGTGTGCATTGCAGCTGGCGGTGTGGTTGAACAGTCTTTGTGTGCTTTCCAGGGTGATGCTGAAAACATACCCGTCCTTCATCTTCTTTCTGTTTCGCTCCCGTCTTCTCCTGTGCCCTCTGCCTCTTTCTGACTCTTCGTTGTAGACGTTGCTCCTAATGGTCAGGTGTCTGCCAAGACTGTGGTCATTTTCTTGGTGGCGTTTTTACCCCATGCTGTCTTTTACATGTCCTGTTTCGAATGCTTTCTTTCTGGAAGCTCTTCCTCAGTTCACTGTGACGCCTCAGGACAGAGTCGTTATCGAGGGCCAGACCGTGGATTTCCAGTGTGAAGCCAAGGGCAACCCGCCGCCCGTCATCGCCTGGACCAAGGGAGGTAAGAGCCAGGCCCCGGCCCTTTGCCTGCTCCCTCCGCAGCCACAGTCACAGGAAGCACACATTTCCACTGTGCCCAGGGAACCCCAGCGTGTTCTGGACAGGGCTGAGCTGGGACTGGATTCCACAGGACCAAGGCACTGGGAAATGCTGAGGCGTCTGCACATCCCCCGCGGCTTCCTGTCCATGCATGGCCGTCCCCTCATGGACATCATGGCAGGAAACGCTTAAGAAGCTCTGTCATTATAGAAGAGATTGGGGTTCCTGCCTTTGACTCCCTCACACCTGCCTTGTTTCAGATAGTTTCTAGGATGTGCTTTTAAGTAGCATCTTGAAGGAATCTATTTGCATGGAGGATAGAATTTTGACTGGAAACAGTCATGGAATATGTTGAAACAGATGAACAGCTTTTGCTTTGACTTTGCTTCCCGGAGCCCTCACTGTCACCTCCCCATTCTGCATCATGACCTTTCATCACATTCTTTGCCTGCAGTCCTAGCCTTCTTCCTTCAATGGGAAAGTCGCTGGGCACGTTACTGCATAAAGGCACAGCCCGGATGGGGGTTGGGGTGAGGGCAGGAGCTGAAACTGCTGGAGAAGGAGCTACGCAGACCTCCTGTTCCTGTCCTGGGATGCAAGCAGTGACCCTGAGACCTCCTGGCCGCTCCAGCTTGCACTAAATGGCCAGCCCATCCCTTCAGCCCTCTGAGGGGCCCCACCCAGGGCTCCTGAAAGTCTTTAGGGAGGAGGCCTGTGCCTGCATCACACGCCCTGGACTTCCCTTTTCTCAGGCAGTTATGGGCGAGAACAGGAGAGGTTTATCCCCGAAAGGAACATGCTGGGGCCTCATTTGACCCTTCGTCACCTCCAGCGCTCGATCCTCTCCCTGGTTCTCCCAGCTGGCCATCCGCCCCCCTCGGACTCCCCGAGTCCCCATGTCCTCCTGGCTCCCTATGTAGTGCTTTTCCCTCTGTTCTCTGCCCCTGTCAGCCCCTCTCTCTGAGTTATGGGTGTGGGGACATTCAGGTATCACCATGGTGTCTGCTGGGGAGGCAAAGATTTGCTTATGCAGGGCCAGGCCAAATTATTCGGCGCCTGACCCAGGTGGAGACAAGCTTGTGTGATCACGCTGTCAGTGTGAGAGCAGGAGTTCTGCATACGTCCGAGTGTCCAGTGTAACGGACCCATACCCTTGCAGGGAGCCAGCTCTCCGTGGACCGGCGGCACCTGGTCCTGTCATCGGGAACACTTAGAATCTCCGGAGTTGCCCTCCACGACCAGGGCCAGTACGAATGCCAGGCTGTCAACATCATCGGCTCCCAGAAGGTCGTGGCCCACCTGACCGTGCAGCCCAGAGGTAGGTGCCGGGAGGTTGTGGACTGAATTGATTTTCTCAGATCGGTTATCAGGAGACACAGATTCTGCAGCTGACATTAGTATTACTCTTCGTTACAGAGCCTTGGCTCTTCTCTCTGCATTTCTGTCATTGTGCTTGTGCCCCCAGGGTGTCTGCATAGTAGCTCATTCAATTTCTGTCCCTTTAGCGGGTGAAAACATTTGCTTATTTTTCAGTGATGGTTGTTTTTAACTTGGTTAAGACGGACTTGTTAAAGTAAAATCTACTAGTTTTTTTTTCCCTTGGTTAATTAAGATTATTTTAGAAAAGTGTGTTTCTAACTGCCCTTTCTAGGGTGGTTATTTAAGTAACACAGTCTAATCAAGTCAGCTGCCAAGGCACAGACCCCAGATGATGTGTCATGAGGCCATTTCTCTCCCATCTGCCTGCTCATCCTTGGACCCTGGTCTTCTTCTTGTTCTTTTTGGATGTCGCCTGTGCCTGTTCTCTCAATGAGAAGAATCCCCGCAACCTCATGTCCCTCCTGACAGAGTCAGCGTAGCACTGATTGTGGCCTCTGCAAGAGCGAAGGCCCCTGGCCCAGCCCCCGTGTTGCAGGTGTCCTGTGCTAACTCCAGTGTTAGCATGAGTGGTCCCCAGAGCTGAGCAATCCATGTCGCCACAGACCCTGAGCTTGTCGTGGGGACCGTGGGGAGCGAGGCAGAGACGTCGTGCGGGGACCGTGGGGAGCGAGGCAGAGACGTCCTGCGGGGAGGATAGGGCTGGGTTTCCTTGTGTCCCTTCGGGGATGTCCTGAGACCGTGCGGACCTCTAGAAGGGGCTTCCCTCTGCCTGTTACCAGTAGGCTGTTGATGACCGACCCGCCGGATTGGCTCTGCGTTTCTTGGGTTTGCCCTTTGCGTCCCTGACCTAGCAGGACTCTGGGTGCCTGTGTAGAGAATGTGGGGGTGGGATTCCTGAGCGGCTCCCCAGATCCCGGCACTCAGCCGTGCTCCTGCTCTTTCAGAGGAGGAAGCTCCCCTCTGTTTCCTTCTCAGAGAGTCGGGCTCTCCCCAGAGCTTGTTGTCCTCTGTGGGCCCTGTGGCACAGCATATGCCTGAGACTGCCCCACCATCAATGAGGGGCTGGGGGCTGGAGGACACGGCAGCCAGCCCGTCCTGGGCCCTGCAGCTGTCTGTCTCTGAGCAGGGAAGACACTGGTTACGCTTTACTCTCCTTGCCCTGGGAGGCGGGCGGATCTTCCCTGGGACCTTTCAGGCTCCCCTGCCCTGCACAGAGGCCGCTGGGAGGCAGAGGAAGGGTCCATTCTGAAACTGACTGTGAGCTCCCAGCATCCCTGTGTGGGCCTGATGGAGGGCAGGGGATTTTGTTCTTCTGAAGTTTTTTGATGTAATTGACTCATTTTCCTGGATTCTCTACATCTGCCTTCCAGTCACCCCAGTGTTTGCCAGCATTCCCAGCGACGCAACGGTGGAGGTGGGCGCCAATGTGCAGCTCCCGTGCAGCTCCCAGGGCGAGCCCGAGCCAGCCATCACCTGGAACAAGGTAGGCGGGCCGGTGCCCGAGCCAGCCACCACCC